>NW_022161281.1:0-144054 GCF_008728515.1 Papio anubis | reverse complement strand
GTGTCAGCATTCAAAAAATGTGAATTTCAGATTTTTGGATTAGGAATGCTCAACCTACACAATACTTTAACCATAAATTCTGAGAACCTTTCTTTAAAGGACGTAGTAGAAGAGGTCAGAGAATTGTCCTTCCATAAACATTCATTCTATCATTTGCTCAAACCCCACTGTGTTTCAGGCATTTTGTTAATACATCGGGAATGGACCCAGAAGGCCTTTCTGAGAATTGTGAGTTAGACCCAGATATTCACCCAGGCCCAGAGCATCCAAGACCTTTCGCCTCCAAATACCAATGATAATTTGTCTTGTGGTCTTAAGATGTTAATCAGAGCTGCTTATAATAGACAGCTTCTGAAACTGGCTTCTCTCCCCTGTAGCCCCAGATGGTCTACCCTGGACCCTGATGACGTTAGGTTGGATGATTGTAAGTGCAGTCACTTTGTTGCCACGTCCACTTTCTTTCCAGAACCTCTGAATCAAATGTCAGCCTGTTTTCATTGTTCCCTTTCTGATCAGCTGGAGCTGGATATACTGAAGGAATGAAAATTTTCTGAGTTGACTGCACTGATAAACCTAGAAGGAGACCATGGTGATAATTTCTTCATAATTTTCAAAAGTCAGCATTAACTGCTGAGTAGCAGAGTGGACTTAAATTTGTGTTTTCAGTGGAAATGATCACAGTGATGTCCTTACTGCCTCCTAACTCATGAAAGGAACAACTGGCTGGTCCCTGGAACTCCCTGCATGACTAGTGATTGCCCACAGACTTCTAAAACCGTGTTTACTCTGAAAATGTGAATGTTGCCCATGACCTTCAGCTGATGGATGATATCTGGGCCTGAGATGGCAATATCAGGTATTTCTGAAGACATCCTAGGGAAATGTGGGGATTGCCATGGTGCCTCTGAGCTTACCTCTAGAACAGACATTTTGATAAGCACTTTTGCTTCTTTCTCTGAATTCTAAATCAGCCCTAGATCGCTGGAGGATAATTCTGAAACAAGCCCTACCCAGTCAATTTTCCTGAAGTTTCATGAGGATTCTGAAGAGCGGTGACTTGTGTTGGACTAAAACCAGGGAGGAAGGCCAAGGAGAGGAGAGCACTCAGAGGCAGCGGGTGGACAGAGGTCATCCAGAGACTTACAGAAAATAGGACCAAAGCCATGGCCCCAGAAAGGAGTGGCAATCCTAAGTGCAGTTTTAGTTGCACTTTTGAGATAATGGAAGTACAAAATCCGTCACTTAACCTCTTTTAACATCAGTTTATTAATCTGCAAAACGTTGACATGCTACTTCACAGCATTCTTCACATATAATAAGAAACAGCATGTTAAAATACTAAACAAAGCTTAAGACGTGATGCAAATATACTATCAGAGTAGATTGTAGATTATAGTTCTATCACTTATCTCTTTCTTATTCATAAGAGAAGCTCTTATGAACATTGAGTTAATTATTTCTTTTCCCTCCTTATTTATGAGCACACATGTCTTATTCAAGGTTTAAAATATCACTTTGAAATTAACAAGGGGTTTCACAAATATAGTCATATTCCCTATTTGTTCACAATATTTTGTCCCAAAATGATGCTTTAAAAAAAATAAAAGAACTGCTTATAAAATCATGGTACAGTCAAGACAGACTATAAACAAATGCTCACCAACCAACAGAAGAAATCTATCCTGCAATATAGATGACTTTCCCAGTGTACCATGATAGTTCCTTTAAGCTGTTATGAATTATTCCATAAACCTGTATTTAGAGACTTTTAAATATGCAGATTATTGGCCTGAGAAACCATTTCATCTCCAAAGGAACATTTGCAGGCTGTCGTGCAAATCTGCATTTGAGCAACTTTCACATTATGATCTTAGTGAATTCTTGACCAGATGGACTTGAACAGCTGCCACCCATGCTTGGGAAGTCCCTTTGCTTGAGAAGACAAAATAGCTCATTTGTTTGCAATTCTTTCCTGAAAGTACACAAGGGCAACTTTCTACATTGTGAATTACTTCTATCAGAGCAACATTTTCCGTGAAAGATCATAGCTCATTATGCTATTTAGAAACAAACAAACAAAAATGCATACAAACATTTTTTGGGGGGAGTTTTATAATTTGTGCCCAGAAGGGACAAGTTTCTTTTCAGATTAAGTTTTAAAAAATGTTCCTTTATTGCTGTTATGTTCAAGCTGACATGGAGGTTATAACTGAGAGAACCCCCCTCTGAAATAATAATGCCTTACGTTTGTATAATATTTTATACTTTTCAAAGTGCTTTCAGGCACATTATTTCATTTGATCTTCAAAACAGCTCAGTGAGGCAGGTAAAGTAGGTGTTTTTATTCATTTCTTTTTAGATAAGGAAATAGGTTCAGACTACAAATATTATCCGAGTATCTACTAACTCCATCGTATTGTGTGAGGTGTCACAGAGGATAAAATAACATGTATTCCTAAAAGAAGAATCTTGGTTTTAGATAAGACATAACAACACAAAGTTAAATAATACTAAATGTACAATATGGTTCAAAAGGTGACAAAAGACAATTTATGCTCATAGTATTAGAAGCATGAGCAAACTGTATTCTGGCAGGTTAAGGGAGACTTCTTAAAGCAGGTGCCACCCAAATATATATACCTGGAAGGAGGTTTGGAATTTGGATTTGGCATCATAATCACCTTCTCATATAACCTTAAAATAGAAGAGATTTTGGCATTCATCTAGTTTGTTCTGATACTAGATGTTGGCACTCCCTATAGCACCTTAAGCAAAAATGTTGGAATTGCTATGAGTCTTACAAATTCTATCTCATGAAACCCCATCTCTACTAAAAATAAATTTTAAAAAAATTAGCCAGGCATGGTGATGGGTGCCTGTAGTCCCAGCTACTCGGGAGGCTGAGGCAGGAGAATGGTATGAACCTGGGAGGTGGAGCTTGCAGTGAGCCAAGATCGCACCACTGCACTCCAGCCTCGTGACAGAGCGAGACTCTGTCTCAGAAAAAAAAAAATTCCATCTTATATGCAGCTGCAATCTCCAGTTCTATAATTCTACCCTCTGTTGACTAGAGTAAAACAAGACTAATCTATTTTCTCTTTCTGTGGAAAGCCTTTAATATGTCTGTAGTCAGTATAATAGCTTGATCTGCCTTTAGTCTTTTCTTCTTTCCATTTAATTTTAAAGCTTCTGGAGATACAGTCATTATTTTACTGCTGGGCCCCTATTTTATTTCTCCAAATTATCTGTAACTTTGGCCATCCCAAATTGATACACTGTTTTAGATATGCAGATTTGAATGAGGCTCTAAAAACTATCGTTATCTTTCCAATTCACTACCAGCATGTCTGTTAATACTACTAGTTCTGAACAATTCTCACATATAAAAGTAACTAACTTTTGTGTAAAAGCAGCATAATTAATGTGCCTGGAATGAGTCATGGATGTCTTCCTAAAGAACAAAGGCCACCTTTCTCAAGAACAAAGGCTGCCTTCATTGTGATGGCTTTTTTTCTTTTTCTTTTGTATTTTTCTTAAACCATTCATGATCTATGCATGTCTGCACAGATGATACTTGCTTAAGGAACTAACACTAAAGCTCTAATACAATAACAATTTTTGGTATTTTGTTTCTCATTTTTATTACTGGGAAAGTAAAAATTAATAGCTCATGTAAATTAATAATCCAATACTGACCCCTGGTGTGTAATGAAGAAATTGCTTACTGGATGAACTAGTGGAAGCTTGGGAAAAGTTTTATGTTTTAATATAAGAGTATCTTTCGCCAAGTAAAGAAGTTTCCTAGGCTATAATTTAAAATGTGGAAATTGGGAAATGTCAAACTAACTAACTGAATGTAGAGAATGTCTCTATGGTAGTCTTTAGCAGTGGGTAAATAAAAAGAAAAGAAAGAACAGCTGACACCAGAACTGTCCCATTCAAAAATGTTTTTTACAATTCGGCCAGCGTTTAAGAAACTAAGCACAGTGAGTTGAGAATGAATGATCTACCCTCCTTCACTTCACTATATTTGAATTGGACTTTAAAAAAAAACACAAAAAAAAAAAACAAAAACCTGTTTTGAATTTCTCTGAGTCACCTCCTCAGACGGTAGATGTGTCTTCATTGCCTGCCACTCCCCAAAGTGTCTCTCCATTTATTTCAGACACAAGATCCCAAAGTCACAATTTTCTAGTCTTAGTTGCTCTTCTTTGTTATCTTGTCATTTTCTAAAGCCATACCATATGCCTGCTTTACCATTCAAAGGTATAGTATTTGTTAGGCTGGTTCTTGTTTCAGGTTTCTCATTCTCCTTCCTATTTTCAGTATGTGCCCTTCCCTCACACCCTATGCTCAAGCCAAATTATCTATCCAGCATGTCCCCCGTTGGTAACTTCTGAGAAGAAGTACTGCAGAGTGGACAGATGGGACTGGAATGAGTCAGTCACTTTGCAGACACAGGTGTAAGCCATGCAAGTTTAGGCCTCTACTGCCACCAGCGACCCTATTGGTGGCCTATTCCCTCCTGTAGCAGAGCTCATAGAACCTTAGAAATTCACCTGTTGAGGGAGTATCACTGGGCCAGTTGTCAATGAACCCAGATTCCAATTTAATCCTGGCATTGCCCCTGACTTGTTGTGGGACTTTCTGCAATGCAGTTCAACTCCTAGGTTATGAAACTTCTATTTTCTAATCTGTAACAAAGGGTGATTACATTAGACGATTTCTAACATCCTTTGTAGTACTCTAATTCTACAACTCTATACATGTGGATTCAGGAGGCTAGCTCAGACCCTGGGTTCTTCACTTCTTGTAATGCTCTCTCAATTCCCTTCTTCTCCCATCCTCTGGTTTGTCCATATGTTACTGTACTTGTGTACTTCCTATGTACACTAAACCATTATATGGACTACACTCTACTGTATCTATTTGTCTATCTTTTTTCTTTCATTGAACTGAGATATGGTAGGCTGGGATGAGCTCTCTATACTGAGATATATACAGTAGGCTGAGACGAGCTCTCTATACTGAGATAGATACAGTAGGCTGGGACCAGCTCTCTATACTGAGATAGATAACGGTAGGCTGGGACCAGCTCTCTATACTGAGATACGGTAGGCTGGGACTAGCTATCTATGGAATGAATGAGAAAATAATGCATATCTTGTCTTTATCCTGCAGGTCTGTCTCTGCCACATATTTCAGAGGAGCTCCTGGGTCTGGGAAACTTTGGAGTCAGCACTGACCTTTTATTCTGGTTCTATAAACCAGATCACATGCAAGAATGTTGCTTCTTAAAAATTCTCAAAAGTGATGAATAGCTGTAGTCCATGCTAAAGGAAAATGGAGAACACCAAGTTGTTAGTGAGAGCTGAATCACTCTGAGTGATGGAGTGAGAAGTTTTATTAGGTTGGTGCAAAAGTAATTTGCGGTTTTTTACATCAATTTTAATGGCAAAAACTGCAATTACCTTTGCACCAACCTATAGTTCACAGAGTCAGGTAGACTAGGAAAAGGCAGGCAGAAAGCAGAGACTGGGGAAGTAGAGAAGAGTTAGTGAAATGATTTAACTTTGGAGACAATGGGGTGAAGGCCCAGGGAAGGTTCCACACTCTTGGGGTGGCCATAGGAAAGTTTTAAAACTCAGAATTTAATTTGACTCAATTTGTTTGCCAATTCAACTCTCAATTTCTAATTTGCAATACACTTTTCTATCTTCACAAATTCTTTACATGGTAGGTTTTTGTGGAAAACAATAAAGGTGATGAACATTCTGTCTGGGTCAATGGTTCTTGATCTTCAAGACTCTTTAAAATCACTTGGGGAACTTTTGAAATCTGCATGCTGATGTCAGACTCCTGAGTGATTACAACAGAATCTCTGCAGGTGGGACCCAGGAATCAGTATAACTAAAAAGATCCCAGGTGAATCCAATATGCAACTTGCTTTGGAATGAGTTATTGTGAAACAATAGACTACAGTGATCAACGTGAACTCATCTGAGAGACTCCTCGGCAATCATGTCTGCTTTGTTCTTTAATCAGTTCTGTTTCACATTATTGGAAACACTTATTTTAATTTTATAAGCCTCCATTTTTCTCAAAACTTCCACCTCCAATTCCATGTATACTCTCAACTAATGACTTCCCTTCTACCTTTCAGAGATAATTGGAGCTCAACAGGAAAAATTTCTTTATTTCCTGTCACCAAATCTGTAAATGCGTTTTTTTCTGAATTACTTTTCATTAGTGCCTTTCTATCAATATTTGACTATCCAAAGTCATCCATCTCTAGAAAGTAACAATACAGAAATATAGGGTGTGTGTTTGTTGGAAATAAAATAATACTAACAAAGACCTCTCTGAACCAACATAGAAAAGAGAACACAGTTTATTACTACATGAACATGGTCAGATTTCTATGCTCGTAGGTACTGCAAAAGTGACTAAAACGTCTACAGAGACTTTCACATAATTTATTTAGCAAAGCAGAAGTGAGAATAACTTCTCATCTCCTCAAGAGACAAAGGGCTACATCCTAAGATAGTCCTCTTGGGAAAAACTCCCAAGTAAGTTTTGAAGGCATTTGTTTACAATTCCAAGGATCAGAAAGTTCGCATTCTTCCATTGCAAAATCAAAAGGGTAAACTTATTATTTGGACCTATTAAGATTTCAAGGAAATACTCTAAGGAAGAGAGGATGGAAAGATAGTGACCTCCAACCTCAAAAAGGTCATCATTTTGCCCTTATGGTATGCTTTGGTTGGCATATGCGTATGTATTTCTTAGCTTTGTGAAGTGAGAAAACCTAGAACACCTAGCCTCTAGACCTTTGTATCCAAACACTATTTCTCCATGACAGAAACCCATGCTCTTTGGGGAAATGGTTAATTTTTGGAATAGGGAAAAATGGTTAATTCCTCTGTCTACAGAAGAAGGCTGCCTCACATGGATTGAAGCCACAACTGAGTAACGGCTTCAATGCATGTAGGTGACCCACGTGGGGTGTCAGAATCAAAACAAAGTGAGGGAGCATCCAGATAGATGTATTATCCATCACCTGGTGTCTAAACCCAACAGGCTATTAGTACCTATGTAAGGCAATGGCACAGAATGGGATAAAAAGGATTTGCATGTAGAAGAGGTAGATCATTGTGGGATTTTTGTGGTCTAAATAGAATGAAAGGGGCATCTGTATAAGAGGGCTCCAAGTTGCCAGGTATCAAAGCCAAAGAACAAGAGAAAGAGTCCGTGCAGAAGTGGTGGCAGAATCCAGGCAAGATGAAAAGGGCATCATCACAGTGATGTAGCATGTTTGGTGTGTCAGAGCCTAACTGAGCAGGGTCGGGTGAGCACCCACATGGGTTTAGCTGAGGAAGGATGAGAAGAGTATCTATGTGAAATGGATAATAATCTAGGGGTAGGTTGGAGCCCAAGGATGGCATCCAAGAATGAGGGTGGCCAAGTATGAGGTGTTGGAGCCAGAGTAGAGTGAAGAAGGTAACTACACACAGGGGTTAGCTTAATGTAGAGTGCCAGGGTCTTGAATGGGGTCTTGGGATTAGACAGTAACAGGGTATTAGCGGGAATGCAACCAATGCTGATAGTTGTGTTGTGAATATGTAGGAGAAATCCTGTTTGTAAGGAATAAATCCCAAAATATTTGGTGATAATTGGGAATCAGGTCAGTAACTTATTCTCTAATGGTTCAAGAAATTTTTGTGTGTATTTTACTTCTAAATTTTGTCTAAATATCAATATATCAATATATATATATTTTTTTATGAACCAGCAAATAGCAAATTCATTCTTAGGTATATTCTCAATAGAAATGTATACATACTGAAAAGCTTCTTGTTTGGATATTTGAAAGGAACCACCACATTCCACAGAACATATTTACATGGGGCTTTTATTTAAAGGCAAAGATATGGTGCAGCAAGTGAAAGAGAGTGCAGGCATGAACTGGGAGTCTGAAAGACATCCCATGTTGAAAGCTACCCAGGGCTACAAGTATTCACAGACACAGAGTGTGCTGGCAATCTTGCTTTCAGGAGGGCTTGGAAGAGAAATTCTCAACAAGCCTTCTGTGTCTCCTTGTCCATGTAATCAAGCTAGGTTTGTCAAACCAATTAGGCCAGTTGTAAACCATCAGTGAAAAACTGACCCTGCAGGTTACCAGGAGGCATTTCCTGATTTTAAATCATACATGATAAATCTCATTGCAGTTATCTTCACCAAGAGTAAAAAATCCAGATATCCAGGTAAAAAGAGCTTTTTCTGTTGAGCTATAAATCTGCACATATTTTTACTTAAAAAAACAAGAATATTTAAAGCATCATGTTCATAATAACAATAACTGAAACCAACCCAAATATATCCATTAGGAGAAGAAATAGGAAATAAATTGTGATCTATTTCTACATTGAATACTGCAGAACAATGAATAAATATGCATTATTGTTATATAAAACAACATAGATCAATATGGCAAACAATGTACTGATATTCCCTTTACAGAAAGTTCAACACCCAGACAAAACCAATCTCTTGTGTGAGAAATTAGGATATTAGTCGCCTTTGGGGTATTAAAAAGAGAGTAATGGGCCAGGCATGGTCAACTCATGCCTGCAATCCCAGCACTTTAGGAGGCTGAGGTGGGCAAATTGCTTGAGGCCAGGAGTTAGAGGTCAGCCTGGCCCATATGGCAAAACCCTGTCTCTACTGAATTTTAAAAAATTAGCTGGGCATTGTGGTGGGTGCCTGTAATCCTAGCTACTTGGGAGGCTGAGGCATGAGAATTGCTTGAACCCAGGGGGTGGATGTTGCAATGAGCCAAGATCATGCCACTGCACTCCAGCCTGAGCAACAGAATGAGACTCTATCTCAAATTAATAAAAGAGTAAGGATTGATAGTGAATATAAAACAAGGTGACAGTTGCTGGTTATGTTTTATTTCCTGTCTTAGCTGATAGTTAAATGGCTGTGTTAAAAATGTAAAAATTCATCAAGCTTAAAATTTGTTCTTAGATGTGCTTATGCAATATTTCAATAAAAGTGATTTTTAAAACATTTTGTACACATTTAACATGTGTGTGCACGCATACATACACACGTGCACACACATACTCAAAATTTGTACCTGCTTTTGGAGTCTTCTCAAGAAATCCATTTAACTTAGCACTGAGTGGGTAGTGACATTATACTATGTGTTTCTTTATTCTTCACCTTTTAAAGTTTTTTTCTATTATTTCTGTATTTGTTTTTCATTTTTCATGTTTTCTCTCTTGGTGACTCATTTAGGTGGATATCACAACTTATGAATTCAAATTCCATTTCACTTAATGTTTCTCTCACATTTTTCATCTTTTTATGTATTTTTAAATTTATTTTATGAAAATAGCTAACTGAGGTTGATCCTCAAATTCAATTTGAAGGCATAGGGTGTTCATGCACAAAGTACTAGGCAGTTACTTTAAAAAATGAGACAGATTTTAGTCTTATAATGTACAGGTGCTATAATGTAAAAAATATCATATTATATTCTATTTATTTATTTATTTATTTTATTTTATTATTTTGAAACGGAGTCTTGCTCTGTCACCAGGCTGGAGTGTAGTGGTGCGATCTCGGCTCACTGCAACCTCTGCCTCCTGGGTTCAAGCAATTCCCCTGCCTCAGCTTCTCAAGTAGCTGGGACTACAGGTGTGTGCCACCATGTCCAGCTAGTTTTTTTTATTTTAGTAGAGATGGGGTTTCACCATGTTAGCCAGGATGGTGTTGATGTCCTGACCTCATTATCCACCTGCCTTGGCCTCCCAAAGTGCTGAGATTACAGGTGTGAGCCACTGTGCCTGGCCCATATTATCTTTTTAAATTAAAAAATAGTATAATTTATATAGTATGAGACCTTTAAAAATATCTGTGTGTATGTGGTCTGCGTGTCTTAAAAAGAGTGCAGGCAAGTGTATTTCTAGAAACATATTTTATTAGTTGAGTGCATTGGGTTGCAAGTAACAGAAGACATTCTTATAGTGACTTAAGCAATAAAGTTATTCAATTTTTCTACATTACAATACCTCTGGAAATGGAGACTACCAGATTTCCTGCAGCAGCTCAACAATGTCAATCACCCAACTTCTTTCTGTTCTGCCACCACAGCACATTCCATTTTCATTCTATGTAATTCCTTACAGTTATAAGATCACACACTACTAACACAACTTAAATAATTATGTCTTTAAACAATAAAACCAAAGAAAGAAAAAATTTCATATATTTGGCCATCATTTTCATTAGAGGTCAAAATCCTACTAATTAGCTCCCTCCTTTGGCATTCTTCCTAAATACATTCTATTAGCTGGAAACAGGACAAATGTTCATCTCTAAATCAATCACAAGCAAAGGGAATTACATTAACATTTGTATTAGTTCGCTTTTGCTCCCATGATGCTTAAGAAACATGACAAGAAGCTAATGACCTATAACAGCAAGCGTTTACTCCTTGCTCATTAGTTTTGTGAATTGGTTGCAGCAGTTCTACCTTAGACTACAGATGAGATTCAGGTGTGCTCCAGGAGACTCTCATTCCTAGACCCATGTTGAAAGACACCGACTACTTAGGGCATTTGATTTTTATGCTGAGCAAGAGTTGAAGAGGAGAAGCTTCTTTAAAGTTCTGCTCAGTTACTTCTATTACTATTAACCTACCCAAATTCTACTGGGTAGAGCAATCCCATAGTCAAGCCTAAAGTCAATGATACAGGGAAATATTATCTTTCTTCATTAAAGCATGGTAAGGACAGGGAGGGAACAAGAATCCTCTTTTTAAATTTTTTTTTTCCCGAGACAGAGTCTTGCTCTGTCATCCAGGCTGGAGTGCAGTGGCGCAATCTTAGCTCACTGCATCATTCACCTCCCGGATTCAAGTGATTCTCACACCCCAGCCTCCCAAGTAGCTGGGATTACAGGTGCACACCAGTATACCCAGCTAATTCTTTGTATTTTTAGTAGAGAGGGGTTTTGTCACGTTGCCCAGGCCATTCTTGAACTCCTGAGCTCTGGCAATCTGTCTGCCTCAGTTTCCCGAAGTGCTAGGAGTACAGGTGTGAGACACTGCACCTGGCCAGGGAACAAAGAATTGTGAACACACAATACAATCTACCACAATATTCATGGCCTAGACCAGTCATGGCTCATCCTCTCAGATTGGGAGAGGAATCCATATTCTGTGAAATTGTTGCAACAATACAAACATAAACAATCTATGATCATTGTAAACAAGAAATAAGGAATTGTGGCTATTGAGTAGACAACAGTTCAATGTTGACTTCTCATTATTTAAACAAATTAGACTTTTTTTTCTAATTGAGAAAATGCACAAACTTGAAGAAACAACTCCAATATTGATGAAAATAGCAGTGATTTACTTATTGACTAAATATTTTAATTCAATGATGTGGAAAGACGGTTTTTAATCTTCCAGAAAAAATTCTACCTTATTTAACAAAGGCTGAAATGTATATATATGGGACATTCAGTTCACAGCATATCAGACAACTCTCTGACACCTTGGGTGCCCAGTTTTATTTCAGGCAGGACAGCAACATTTATCTTCTTTTAATTCTGGCCCATCCACTGGCACAGACTGGTCCCTTATGTTACCATCATGAGCTAGTGATACAGGAAGAGAAGCATTGCTGATCTGTGAAACTGGACAATACATTTAATCTGTCTTAGTATTTAAACCACAGTAAGTACCATGTTTAATTTGGTTTATGAAATGACATCTTGTTCAGGGCAAGGATCAGTATTGAAGAGGAGCTATGTGTAATGCTAAATTAAATGCCCAAGTTAGAGCTACATTGTTACACACACAAGTCAGTAATTTCAGATCTATGACTTGCAAATAAATCACAAATTGACCTCTTTGAGCACACTGCAGGAAACACTTTGTGTGACATTATATGGCATTAATTGTAAAAGCCAAATCTGACTTCTTTCTAATTATATGTCCAAAAATCATAACTAAGAATTCTCTCTCTTTGGATTTTCTGACTTTCTTTCCTTAGTATTAAGGTAATGAATGACTTCAAAGCTACAGTTATGGGAAATGCAAGAGCTTATCCAATAGTTAATATCTGAATCTTAGGGTTTATCAACTGTAGCATATCTAAAGACACAAAACCCACCTTCTCTGATTTCCTGGATGCTCTAGATGTGCAAATACAAACCTCATTGCATATGGAAGTGCCCTATCAGGCACAATTTTCATAAAGGGAATTTAAGTAGCTATTTTAATTTGTAGATCAGACCGTGTAGTCCAGGAATCTAAGACTAATGAGCCACTTTCTCAGAGAATCTCTTCTTCTAAATAAACAAGGTCTTTTGCACTGACCCAGGAAATCTGAGTTGTAGCTGAAAAAGTAATTATACCAATATTATAATAGGCATATCTGCAACAATACAAAAGAAGGTTTTCTCCGTCTCCAAAGTTAGATGTTCATTCAGATGAAATGCAATTTATTTATCTGGAATGTTTTAAATGTTTTCCTTTGTACCTCTAAATGAGCAGAAAGACACTTCCTTGTAAGAAGAGAAGAGAAAATCCATTATTTTTACTTTTTCTTTATATATATAAATAAATAAATTCTCAAACTAAATTTTTCCCCTACTAATTTAATTTGGAATAAAATTAGAACTGATCATTATGAGCAAAATGTTTTCAATTAAGACATAATTAATTAAATGTGCAAATGCAGAATACATTTGGATGTGCTATCGGATGATTGATTATGCCGAAATCTAATTTTACACTTAAATTGCCAGCCACACACCTCATCTTGAGCTGTTGACCCATAGCATGTTACCATAAGTTAAACCTTACCTCTGGAGGAAGTGGCCTCAGTGGACACATTTTTTTCTGCAATAATTCTATGACCATGCCATAGTATCTGTCTTTAGAGAGTAGTCAGAGGTACCTTGCATGAAGGAGCTTCACTCTTGCCATCCTTCTTGTTTTTCAAACAGCATTTTGTTTGATTTTAAATAAGTGATGCATGTCTTGGCAAATTGTGAAAGAAAGACCTCTTTTACTCTTTTCTACTTACTAACTCTTTTCTACTCACTTACTCTTTAAAAGAAAGTTGATAATTAAAGTACTAATGTGTGAAAAGGTACTGAGCTTTGAACAATTTTTGGATTATTTAATATTGCATTTTAAATTGTCTAAGTTATAGATACAAATGTCTGAATCTATACTTGCTGTTGGTGTTTATGGGTTAAGTATATCCTCAAACTAACCAGGATAATGAATTTTATTGCCTCAGAGATAGAAAGGATATTTAGCAAGGTTTGTAATTGATATGCATCCATATTGCTCTAAAAAATGAAGAGATTCCCATCACATAGTTTAAAAAATGTATAGGTCCAAAAATTGGCTACAGTCGATAATTCTTCTCTAAATCTGGTGTTATTTTACGTTTCCTGAATATTTGGAAAATTTGTAAAATGTTTTTCAAGGATTCTAAAAAGTGAATGATTGAGGAGGAAAGAAAAAGTTGTCAGTGAAAGCATTTGTTGAATGTCTACTATGTATTTTAAGCAGTGCGCCGAGACATATCGTCATGTCTTTGTGAATCAATTACCTAATCCATAGGATTTGAACAAAGTCATTGCGGTTTTAATAATCACTTTCAAGGGCAAAACTGTACTTTTGCACCATCTCATTTCTCAGTCCCAAGCCAATGCTTCTATACGGTTTTGTGTGTGTGTGTGTGTGTGGTGTGTGTGTGTGTGTGTTTGTGTTAGGTTGGACATCTGGCAGCCTTGAGGCAACGCCATAACACAGAGTGTGTCAGGAAGTTCCTTGGATTAGATACCTGGCTAAATATAACATTCGTTTCAGTCCTTTAAATTAGACATTTTTTGTCTTCAGATATTTCTTTGGAAATACAAATGTTCATCAAAGAAGTTTAGCGAGATTACCTTTTTGGGTCCTGAGAGCTTAAATATGTAGGACTGGTTAACTTTCTTCAAGAATAGTGGATATTTTGTCCCATACAAAGGAATAGGAAATGAGAGAGGAAAGTGGGGAAATTTGTGGGGAAACCAGGGATAAATGCAAAGAAAGGAAGGAATGGACAGTATTAGCATTTACCTATACCCTATCTGTATGGACCTTGATTTTTCTCCTGGGAATTTGCTGAAGAACGGCTCAGTTTCCCTTTTTCTGTCATATTCTTGATCAGTTAGTAGTCTCTCACTTTTGAAAGCTCACTTTAGAATATTTAGAAAAATAGACAAAGTGATGTGTAGTTTACAAATCTTCAATTGAGAATCCAAAATCATGGTTCTCAAACTTAGCCTTTCTCATGGAAGCCATCTAAAATTTTTTAAAATGCTGGTGGTTTATGCCATAGATTTTGAGGCCCAGGTCGCTGTGTCGCCAGGCTGGAGTGCAGTGGCGGGATCTCAGCTCCTGCAAGCTCCACGCCTCCGGGTTCGCCCATTCTACCTCAGCCTCCCGAGTAGCTGGGCTACAGAAACACTACGCCCGGCTAGTTTTGTATTTTTAGTAGAGGGTTTCACCGTGTTAGCCAGGACGGTCCACCAGAACTCCTGACACCATTGATCCGCCCGTCTCGGCCTCCCAAAAGTGCTGGGATTACAGGCTTGAAGCCACCACAGCACCCGGCCGAAGATTTTTAAAAAATTCTTCCAAGGATTCTGACATCCCTAATGGGGTTGAAACCACTGCTCAAAACTCGACATAATGAAAGCAGACGACCTCAGGAATTCTCCCATAGACTTAGGAAGGCCCAGCACAAAGCAAAACCATAGAGACGTTGAGTCCTCTTTTGCTTCAGCATTCATCATCCAATTCCAACTCCACGCTTTTCCTACTTCCAACTTCCATCTTTGCCCCAAGCAACCTATGTGGGGAACCTAATGGTTCCCTGTTCCACTGAACATCTAAAGACTATGGTGGTGATAGAAAATGAGTCATCAAAAAGCTCCAAGTTTAGTGAAGCTGTGCAATGGGAACAAGCCCTTGCTGAAAAATTCAGTGAATGAACCAAGATTTTACAGAAACTGCTCAGCGTTGCAGTGATAATTTTCTGTGAAGACATAGACTGAAATGGGAATAAGGGAGATAAAGTTGAAAAAGAATTTTCTCAGAATTCACATGTAACCTTACAGAAGGCAAACAGAAGGGTTAGCAAGATACATGGAATCACGCAGCTGAGGTGAGACAATGTAGGAAAATTAAGCATGAGATAGGAAATCAGGGTACTGTGTCTCTTTGTGAAGACTCAGTTCCCTCTAATGGCTCATAAACCTAAAATCCCTGCTTCATTCTTTTTCCTCATTTCTTTCTGGAATTTTTGGATTCCCCTCTTTTTAAGACAGCTTGAGAGAAAGGATTATCAGAGTCAACCCAATAGGCATTTATTAAGACACTACCAGGGATAATATCCTGAGTAAATGATTGCCAAATTTGAATATGTGGTTAGAAACACCTGAAGGACTGCTGAGTCCCACACCCCGAGTTTCTAATTCATTGAGTTTGAGCTGTGGCTTGAGAATTTACATTTCTAGCAAATTCCCAGATGATATTGATATTGCTGTCTGGAGGCCACACTTTGAAGACCACCGCCTCTAGGAATGGGAAAAGAAATTAGACATCAGCAATCTGCCCTTAATGAGGTTGCTTAAGGTTTTGTATTAGGGATGTACTTTGCCATAGAAAATGTCATATAAATGACAAGCTAAGAACACTGGCAACATATTTTAAAAGGAAAATATAGTACAATACACTCCAGAGGTTCTGAGAAGGATAAATAATTAAGTAGTGGTGAGGCAGAAGAGGGTAGTTAGAGATGACAAAGACAAATACAAAAACCATGGGCCACAGAGCCGGGGGGGCCTGGAGGTGAGATGAGCTTATTACAGAACAACTGCATATGTGGACCAAAGGACAAAACTCAAGGTTTTAAATGCTACGAAGTGTAGGGCCATGCTGCTGGTGCTAATTAAGCACTGAGAACTAGCTTTCATACAAGGCTGAGATCTGTACATGAGAGCTGAAACAGCCTCTTGCTTCTTGATCATGAACATCTTCAGTTAGATGCAGAAAGGGTCTAGTGAGGGTAGGTGGGTTACTTAAAATTCCTAGTGTTTAATTAGTTTTAGCTAGTTAAGACTGATTGTGATGAAACACAACGTTTAACTTTGCTGTCTCCTAGGTGCTGCCAGAAATGAAAAGCCTCCTTTTTACAGAAAAGAGAACATAGAAGGGCAGTCCAGAGTTCAGTCTCAAAAGCAACCCTGGGCAGGGACTGACAAAGGGTTGAGGAGTGTCCGTTAACCTGAATATTGGTGATGAAAAATGTATCCTGAAATTGGAGATAGCAAGACCCTTGGTGAATTGTTGAGCAGATTAGGTTGATTTCAGTGAAGGATCTAAAAGGAAAAATAAAAACATTAATGCTTCTATGTAGTATTTAAAAGTTGTGATTATAAGATGGCAAGTTTAATCACACACCAAAAAATGACATTTGTGTGCCATGTGAGTGGTGGGCTTCAGTGCAGTCACCCAGAGAACGTTGACTATTTGTCGTATGTTCAAGACACATTTTGAGACATCTAAGGAAATAGAACTTATTACTTTGTTATATGTGCACATAGGTGCACACACAGAGTATTACTCAGCTAATTTTTTCAGCTTTATTCTATATAACTATGTATTTTTTTCCAACCTTATTCTGCCTGACTATCCAGATTTTACACTGTTTAGATTTGGCTGCTTCCAAATTGCACAGACTATCTTTGACTGATATGGACAGAAGACGGGCAAATACTAGTAGAAGACGGCAGGGTCTTTGGCAAGGGCTCCACCCACAAGCCTGGACCTACAGCCCAAAGTGAGAACTATCCCTGTTTTCCCGCCCGAATATTGCCTTTTGGCCCACCCCCACCCCACCCTCTATCCTGTGCCCATAAGAACCCCAAGCACCAGACTCAGTGGACACACACACAGAAGAGACAAGTGTCTAGATGTTGAAATGAGAAGAAGCAGCTGGAGGTCAGGGACTACTATGGTCAGAGAAGAGATCAGCTGGACACAGCAGGCTCCAAGGGAAGATTATCTTCCGGCTCCACCCCTATTTCAGCTCCGCTTCCTACTGAGGGCCACTTTTACCACTCAATAAAGTCCTCCACATTCACCGCCTTCAATTTGTTCATGTGACCTGATGCTTCCTGGTACCTGGACTCAGGTACCAAGAGAGCAAAGTGTAAAAGGCTGTCACCCTGACCCTCCACTGAGCTGGTTAACACTTAGCCATCCACAGACAGCAAATGCTCAAGGAGCGCTGATTGTAACACATACCCTCTGGGGCTCTGGAGTTTGCAGACAGCCCCTCCCAGACAGCAGAGGTAAAAGACCATTGTAACACACTTTGACACTGCTGCAGAACCCACACAAAGCTTGCTCCCGCTGGAGAGGAGCAACAGGCCAGTTCCAGCATTCATTTGCTCTGGTTCCCACACCCACCCACTCATGTGCTTCCTTCCATAAGGGATTCAGCATGATAACCAAGTAAACAAGCCACCCATGTCACAAGTCCAGCAAAGAGGTCAAGGGAACTCTCCCATTTCAGAACCATTGAAGAAAGTCAAAGAATCTGTGATAAGCTTGTTACCAGTGCCCTGGGATCTTGTGATCTCCCCAGACAGAAATCAAGAGAGATCACCAGATGCAGTAATGAAGGAGAGTTTATTACCTCTCAGGGAGCCAGCCATGAGAGAGGAAAAAGGAGTGGACTGCTCCCCGAAGCTACTGTGTGTTCGGTTATGTATAGGATCTTTCTATAGGGAAGGGTTACATCAGGGAATGTATAGGGGGAGTTTTGCTAGCACCTGCATAATGGCTCAACATGTTTCTTCATACATTGCATGTAGCATTAGCGTTTTAAATCTCCACCCCTGGGCATGAACTTTAGTGTTAAAATGAGGAAAAGGTAACTTTAGGTTGGAGTTTGAGTCTGACTCTGCATGTGGGACTCTGGGGAAGTCTCCAGCCCCCTGAAATAGAAATTTGCAGTTAATAGCTTCCTGGGTCTTTTATTGCTGATTGGCTGAAATATAATTATAGAAATTTATTGAATTTCAGATGAAGTTTTGTCTAGGAGAGCTGAGGCAATGAAGCATAGGAAAGAGATCTGCAAAGAGCCAAAGACGGTAGAAAGACTTCTGGAACCTGGAAAAAATAAAATAAAGTGTTACAAGTGATTAACCTAGGAAGGAAAGAAATGGAGATAAACTTGTTTTTGATTTACTGTAATTTTCTTTATTCTCCATATTTTCCATAACACGTATTAGTTTTATAATCTAAAAAAGTAAATTAAATTTTGGTTGCTGCAAAACTTTATAGTTACAATACTGTACACTTAAAACAAAATTTCCACTTTCAGGGAATTTAGAGACTATGAACAATTATGCCAGGGAATATTGTGCGGTCATTAGAAATAATGTCTATGAGCCAGGCGCGGTGGCTCAGGCCTATAATCCCGGCACTTTGGGAGGCCAAAGCAGGCGGATCACGAGGTCAGGAGATCGAGACCATCCTGGCTAACACAGTGAAACCTTGTCTCTACTAAAAATACAAAAAATTAGCCAGGCGTGGTGGCGGGTGCCTGTGGCCTCAGCCTCGGGAGGCTGAGGCAGGAGAAAGGCGTGAACCCGGGAGGCGGAGCTTGCAGTGAGCTGAGATCCGGCCACTGCACTCCAGCCTGGAAGAGAGCGAGACTCCGCCTCAAAAAAAAAAAAAAAGAAAAAAAGAAAGAAAGAAAGAAAGAATGTCTATGAAGTGCTTTGTATGACATTGAAAAATATATCAAATAACAAAGGCAGGGTTCAAAACTTTATTTACTATTTGATATCCACTATATCAAAATGTATAGAAAATACAAAAAGGAATTGTTACACTGTTATAACTGTTACTTAATTTTCACTAGACTGTGAGATTATGAACTTTTTTGTTATTTATATCTTATGTACATTCTGTACTGAATTTTCACAATCAGGCAAAGGTAAACTTAATACAATTTGAAGGCAAATACTTAGATACCCTTAGGTCTGAAATCCCGAGGTCATACTTCTTAGCAGGTCTAGGAATAATTAGTTCTATCTAAAACATTGGAACTAATTTATGCTTTTAAATAGACAAAAGCATTTATCATAAAAGCATTTTTCTCTGCTTCACTTCTCCATTTTCCTTCAAGCATCTATCTTCCTTTGAATGCCTGCCACTTCTTTGTCTCAAGAAAGCTTAAATTTATTTCCAGCACTTTTCTTCACATTCACATGAAAAATACACATCTGCTGCCACTGCTGCTACTGTGTGTGTGTTTCTTTTATCATCTCTTATCTCACTGAGAGTATGCTAGCATTTTTCTGATGATTTATGAAAAAGTAAATATAGTTTTCCAAGGCTATTCACCCCATGTAAATTTCTAATGATCCCAAACGTGAGGGTGTGTTTGACAATGATGCCTTGGTAAAAAGCCAGCTGCTCTTTTCATTTGAGCAATAGTTTGATATTATTCAACTCACTAAGTGAGCTTGTTTGTTTCAACAGCTGTTGACTTCATCACCCTCTCAATGGATAAAAAGAAAAAGATAAAAAGAAAAGCTTCCTTCCATATCCCCTGCCTGGCTACCTTTCAGCAGGGGTCTTTGCTAGGTGGTAGACATCTTATCCATTATTAGAATCAGGAACATTTGAAGTTAGGAAAAATTTAATAGATTAGAATTACCAAGCACCATCTTTGAGAAGTCGTTTTACATTGCATACATTATGGTGTCATTAACCACTTTTTGTCAGATAAGAAAATTGAGACTCAAATCCATTAAGTAGCTTGCCTATGGTCACAAATCTTGTGGAGTGAGGACTTTAACGTATCCCTCTTTTCTCTCAAAGACAGACCTGCAAGGTCGAATAAACATATTGGACTTAAGGCATAATAAAGGATATAAACCATAAAATTAATCTCTTGTTAGGCTTCTATGCTTACATGTGTACACTTGTTTACCATCTTCAAGCAAGAGAGCTCTGCCTCTAGAAAGAAGGTGTGGGCCCATTCTGCAGGCCCAGAGAATGCAGGGACTGCTGCAGGTTCACATTTCTCAATGGCATCTATTCACATTTTCTGATTCCAAGTCTCAAGATGCCATTTCTTCCTTACCAAGGTCCTGGCTATTGCATAGGATTGCTGAGGATGTAAATTAGGCTTCTTTTAAGGTCTACTGTTTTGTTTTTGTTTTTGAGATGGAGTCTCACTCTTGTTGCCCAGGCTGGAGTGCAATGGCATGATCGCAGCTCACTGCAAACTCTGCCTCCCAGGTTCAAGGGATTCTCCTGCCTCAGCCTCTTGAGTAACTGGGATTACAGGCACGTGCCACCACGCCTGGCTAATTTTGTATTTTTAGTAGAGATGGGGTTTCTCCATGTTGGTCAGGCTGGTCTTGAACTCCTGTCTTCAGGTGACCCATCTGCCTCGGCCTCCCAAAGTGCCAGGATTACAGGCATGAGTCACCAAAGGTTCACTGTTCTTATAGTTGGTCCTAGCCTGGTCTTCAGCATGGTCTTCCTTGGCTGTAGGAAAGGGTAGTTTGTTTGAGAGCTGCCAAGGGACTTTCTGACTTTCTCACTTTGCCTTATGCTGACCAACTGGAGTCTGCCCTTATCTCCTTTCCGTTTATCATGGAACCCATCCACAGCCTTTGTAATGACCATTTACCTTGTACCTTCAAAAGCCGAAGAAAATTGCACAATCTAGCATACCCCTTCTGCCAGAATCCCATCTGTATTAGTTTCCTAGAGCTTCTATAACAAAATACAGTAAACTGGGTGGCATAGAACATGAGGAATTCATTGCATTGCTGTTTTGGAGACTAGAAGTCCAAAATCAAGGTGTCGGCAAGGTTGGTTCTGAGAACTGTAGGGAAGAAACTGTTCCATGACCTCCCGTTGGCCTCAAATTGTTCTAGTGGATGCCCTGTGTCTTCACACCATCTTTCCTCTAAGCATGTATGTCTCCGTGTTCAAATTTCACATTTTTGTGAGGGCAATAGTGATATTGAATTATGGCACACCCTAATGATATCATTTTAACTTGATTATCTGCAAATATATTATTTCCCAGTAATATCACATTCCCAGGTACTGGGGGTGAAATTCAACATCTTTTGAGGTTGCTTAATTCAACCCGTAACATCATCTTAATTCGCTCCAGGTGAAAGTTTTAGCAACTGCAATGCTCTAGTGTGTCAGGGACCCTATGGGCTCCAGATACCACTCTGATGGGGTATCTATTGCCACTTAGCTGGTGACTTAACTCTAGAATCCCATCCTCAGAATCTGCCTTCAAAAATCATCCCTGCCCTCCTGACCAAATACCTTAGGCTGGACTTCCAGAAGCCGACTCTGAGACACAAATCATGGACAAGGTATTTATTAAGGGCCAAGAGAAGAACGCAAGAGAAAAGAAAATGAAGAACAGAGAAAGGCACAATTTTAGCCAACTCCCTGGCCTTAGCCAGATCTTTTGGGGAGCTCTAGACCATAAATTATGTCAGAATTTGCCCCATTTTGAGGAAAGGGAATCAAGCTTTCAGAATCTTGCATAGTCATTGGCTATATGCTTCCCTAGACAGATCTACAGTACCAGGCATTCCAGGCTCTCTCTTTGGGAGGGTTGGACTGGCCCAAGGTCAGCCTCTGAAGAAGGTCACAGGAGCAGGCCATTTGGAACAAAGCACAGAGAAGCTACAGGATGCATGCCCATGGCTGGTAAAGTGGATAAGAAGGGGCCCAGGGAGAGCATGGAGAGAGTTCACTACCCAAAGCAATACACTTCTGCCCACTTGTGCTGACAGTTACTGAGCGTCAACACAGGAATGTTTTAGATAAAACAATATTACTCTTGAACATTGAGGGAAGACCAAGAATGCCTTGAGATAGGACTCAGCATGTCCTGGAAGCAGGGTGCCATTGTGTGGGACGGAGGTGCCCGGCAGAGGTAATTCTTGGATCCGTGGCACCTGCAGTGGACAACTGGCCAGGAGGAGCCACAGGAACGAGCCCCACGGGCTCAGCAATGCCAAACAGCAGCAGCAGGAGGCCCTGAGTAAGACCCTATTTGTAGAGTCCCTTGAAACTTTAAAGGACAAATGCAAGAGAAGCGGCGGTGAAGATGGACAAAAGGCCTCACAAAAACAGATCTGTAGGTAGAGCCAGAGAAATCAATGCTTATTGTTTTTAATGTGTCACACTTTTTCTTCTTCCTTTTAATGCTAGATGGGGTTGGCAATCCTTTGTTGAGAACAAAAAATATTTTACATTTTTCCACAGCGGTAAAGAAAAATTTACGGGGCTCATTAGAAATATTTAGTGGATGGAAAGTAGTTTGAAGGAATCGATGAAGTTGAAAATAATAATAAAAAGAAATCAGAAAGGGGTAGAGCAAGATAGAAATTTACAGATTTCAAAGCAGGGATACATGAGGAAAAAGGTTACATCAGTTCTCTACTTGAAACACAGCAGGTGTGCAGGAAAGGAATAACACCCATCCAAATGCTTGTGCTCAAGAGATTCAGGTTTCTCTTAAAGTGAGGTCCTGGGAGTGCAGACTGAATATATTTGAGGAAACCTAGGTTCAGACAGGTTAATTGATTTTTCTCAGAGTTACACAGCTGTGGATTTCACAGCTTAAAAAAAAGTTACAAAAATCCTAATGAGAATTATAACTGAGAAGTAGGTGTCTTTTTTGCTCACAGAATATTCTGTGGCAAATTCTAGACTCAGGTTCTTATAGCCATAGCCCCAAGCTGTGCCAGACATCCACACACACCCACTTTTCCGTTCTCTCCAACAGACCTCAGAAGTTATCTTAATATGTAGTCTACGGCTATTTAGCCAACACCTGCACACAATCATCATTTATAAAATTGCCTAGGCAAACCAACATCAGCTTTGCTATATCTGGGCAAATGTCTCTCCTCTATTTGGCCTTTTAGCCACGGTGTGATGATTGGAATGTGTGTTGCAGAAAGGAAGCTTTTTCTGATACCCATGCAGGGGTAAGGCGGCAAGCCTCTGACGGAGGTAACTTTCTGACTTGTGTTTGGGATCTCTCCAAGCTGCTGAAATAGTACTTGCCGTGTTTCATGGACACATGGAAATTTAACACCTCCAAAGGTAATTAAGCCTGACGCTCTAAGGTGGAATGCTGAAACCGCAGAAAGCAGAGCAAGTGTAGGTGATGATTGCATTTCACCTTCCTAGTGCTTTCATAGGGCGCTTATGGATTTATGTCTCACTGGGTGAGGCCGCCCTCTCCTGGCCAACGATCCCACTGGCTCAGTCACAGCAGGAAAGCGAGAGCTGCAGATTGCAGTAAGACAGAGCTCCACTGTCAGGGGAAAACTGCTGACAATGCCAAAAGTCAGAATCTCTTTCACTGTCTCTTCACATCCTGGCTGTCAGAGAAGCTAACTTTAAATTTTAACTTAAGGAGGTTTGTGTTTTTTATAGAATATTTCAACTCAGAGGGCAAATTTCATTCTAATGTGAGAAAAGCAGTGTTTGGAAAAGACTTGGAAACGTGTGCTTTTGAAGGTGACCTGAGATATGGCTTCCAAAGCTGGCCAATGCTCTCCTGGCCCAGAACCTGACCCCGCTTCATGACAGGAGAAGCTGAATCTCACGCTCTGTAGGAACCTGGCTTGCTCAAACGTGAGCTCGCTCTCAGAAGCGGATCGACTCAACATTGGACAAACATACCCATTTCTGCTGCCTTTGTTTCTCCTCTATGCCACAACAAGAAAAGTTATTCTACAATTTATGTAACTTATAAAATAGTAATTAAAGATTTTGGAATATGTGAAAAATTAAACCACCACAATCCCCCTACCTACCTACAGTACTATCATTTTAATGTTTTTCTTTTTCTCATTTTATATGCACATTTACACTAAATGTTTATGTGTACATATATATTTTAGCCTATAATATCTATTTTTATTGTATTATATGACTTTTGATTTAGTATGTATTTTATTTACTATGTAATACATGACATATAAATATATATTTTATGTTATATTATCACCTTACATTTATAGCTTTCTTCTGTAATGTTGATTAATTATTATCATGAGTAAATTATATTTAGAGAATATGCTACAACATATTCTCTAAATATTTATTGTTATTAAATAACAATAACAAGATTGTTATTAAATAACAACAACAAGATTTATTGTTATTAAAACAAGGAATCTGGACTAAAGTAGATCCGGGTAAGCTCACATCCAATTAAGAAAGCTCTCTGGACACATATATATTCCACCTTACTCCTGGAAGTGAATAGAGCTACTAAAATGTAACTTACATTCTTCAGTTTTCCATAATCTGTGTACCCCTGTTGCCAAAGATACACTACAGTAAGAAAGAAGATAATTTTATACCTGAAAGATTTTGGTCTGTACTGGTTTGTAAGGAATATTCTCAAAGACTAGCTTCAACTCTGTCTGCTGTTGTTCCTAATGAATATCCAAGTATCCAAGAGTCTAGGGTTCATTGAGACCATTCACCTGGTGAGATGTGTTTGCCCTAATGAAACACGACCCCTGGAGAATGTATACCTGTCTGCAGTCACGTTCCATTATGGTTTTGCTTTCAGTTAGCCAATCATATATATAATTCATAGTAAGGGTATCAAGGTCTGTTTTTCTCCACCAGCAAGCCATGGCAGTTTGGGAACCAGAGGCATTCAGAGTATCTGAAATCACTCCAAGCCCTAGGGTGGGTTGGACCCACCTGAGAGCCCTACAGGGCGAAGGCAGGCTGTTCTGTGTCTATTTTCTCCTTAAGCCTTTTCATACACACATCTTTGATGAGAGCACCTAAGTGTCATAAAATGCTGACTTTGGACCCGAAGACAAATTACCTTGAATGAAATGGGCTGGGACTTCCAATTAGCAGCAGAAATTCCAGGAATTTCCAGATTACTTGGCACCCATATTATCAACTACATATAGGGAGTTTGGACTTGAAAATTCAGTAGCATGGGGATGCATGGTGGTGAATTCCTATAATGTTATATTGCCTTGGCATTCATTTTGAATATAAGTTGGACTTTCTCATACAAGAAACAGGGCTTAGTCACCCTTGGCACAATTTCCAGTTCTCTATTTCATCCGAGTTCCTTAATGTGGTCAATCCAGATATCTGCCTTATACAATTGGCCCCTGTTGACCACCTTCCCTATGGGATAGCTAGATATCACCTATTGGCTTACCCCACTGACTCCTCCATCCCCCACAGACTGCACCAATATGCTGCAGCGACAACCTCTCGGTAACAGTGTGGCCACATAGAACTTGCAACAGCTTGCTGCTTTGAACTCTAAAATTAGAACTCCCATGGAAACCCACTTAGGTAATACCTTGGAGTTCAATAAAAGCTTTAGCACACAGGCCCCTCACTCTCTCTTTTGCTCTCCACTTTATGGTTCTGGTTGAGCATGTACGTCTAGAATGGCTCCCCCTACCCATTGGCCCTACAAGGAGTGCTGCCCTTTTCTCTTAATCTGTAAGTAATACACTCCTTCTACTATTATATGGTTTTAGTTGCATTGCCTCCTCTGCATCTCACTTGACTGACACACCTGAACCTAACTTCTTTCCAAGGTAAAGCTCTCCTAGACAATGGATATCTTGGTAGAAATAAACTGGACATAGGTCAGACAAGAGCCACAAGGGGGGCTGTTGGTATAAGCATGTTTCCTGTGAGTGGGACACCTGGTCATGGGTTGAACTCCTAGGCATTAGGCAACACTTAGGCATTAGGCCATCCACTAGGATAAAGAAGTCACTGTAGACATCCATGACCAAATCACTGGAGCCCTGTCAATGTAGGGTTAGAATTTATAGCCATTTTCCAGAGAGAAACCTCAAAAAAATTTTTTTTTTAAAATTGCAGTACTCACCCACAGCCTCCTGCTTTTAGAGAAGAGGGTGCCTGCAACTTTCCCACTAGCCTCTCACTCACTGTCATTTCCCATCTCCCCAGGAGGTAAAAACTTTAGCTCACCCCTGCTAAGGAAGGGCAGAAGTGAGAAGAAGCTAGGCAGATGGTTGGCACTGATTACTTCTCATATTTCATCCTAATTTACATTAGTGCTCAACATTGCATCACTGTCTCTGTGTATATAAATTTTTAGTAAAAAAATTTTCTCTTTAATTTTGAGCTTGAAATTTTGAACAATTTGATTGCTATTTGTTGGTCACATTAAGATTCTCTTAAAATATACACACATATTGTTATGTATGTAGCAGGCATATACTAATGTATGTTCTTGTAAAAATATGCCTATGGGTATTTAGTGCTGGAGACAATTACTGTATTTCATTTCAACTTCAGTCCACAGCATGGGACCTCTTCTGAAAGTACATGTACAAAAATGATCATGTTTAGTATAGCTCAGAGTATTATCTTCCCTTCTCATTCCTGGAGAATATTACATTTTTTCCTCCCTCCAGAATTTTGTAATTACTGTAGGGAAAAGAAAAATTAAATAATGCTAAATTTACCAAGTGCAGATCTTTCAACACTTCACAGGTAAAGTATCACAAAAACATTTTTTTCAAAATGGTTTTGTCACGGCTTTAATTAAAGAATTAGCTAAAGACTTGCTGCCTGAATATGAAATTATGCTATCTCACAAAATCTTTCCTCTGTGATTAAAATTTGTCATCTTCATGTTCTTTTTTGATTTCCTGCTATATAAAAGATATATTTAGGGCAGGGCACAGTGGATCATGCCTGTAATCCCAGCACTTTGGGAGGCCTAGGCAGGAGGATTACTTGAGCCCAGGAGTTTGAGACCAGCCTGGGCAGCACACAGAGACCCCATCTCTATGTGTGTGTGCATGTGTGTGTGTGTGTAGTGTATATATGTGTGTGTGTCACATATATATTAAAAAAAACATAAAAACTAATGTGAATTTCCTTTCCCTACCTGTACTGGAACAAGTTTAAAAGTCCAACACACATAGGGGAAACATTAAGAAATGTAAGTCATCGTCATCATCACGGTCATCTTCACCAAACACTCATTTGGCTGGTAGGAAACAGATTCAAATTGAGTTCTGTTTGACGTCTGAATTCAAGACATTCACATGTTGAGAGCTTAATCCTTTATCCTTTAATGCCTCATGTATTCTGTATAACCAAGAGAGATGATAGACTTCTATTTATTTGTGCCTTTTCTTTGGTTCTACATGGACACCTATTGGTCTTCTACATAAAACTGTATTTATCCCGAGCCAGTCTGGATAGGCTTGTGTTCCTGAATACTGAGAGTTCTTTGAGTAAATGCTGTCTCTAGATAATTTTATCCTATGTCATAGGTTTAAATCTTACCCAAATGCTGGTTATTTCTAAACTAACACATCCAGCTTTGACCTCCCCTCTGTGTGCAGATTCAGATACCTGACTGCCAAATTAATACCTCTCCTGGGATATCTGAGAAGCATTCTGAATTCAACCACTCCAAACAGAAACTTTGATTCCTCCCTGCCCCAAATATGATACTTCCTCTCACTTCCAATCTTAGTGGAAATATCATCTCTAACTATGCAGTGACGCAGGCCCTCAATTTAAAAATCGGCCTGGATTCCCTATTTCTAACACACTCCACGTCCATTCCATTGGCAAAGCCTGTCAACTTTTTCTTCACAACACATCCTAAATCGAGTCCTCACCTTTTTTGTAGCTACTACCCCAGGCCATGCTTCCATTATCTCTCTTCTAAATTACTGCAGTCACTTCTGACTGTTCCCTCTACTTCCATTACTATTTTTTTCACCACCTCAATCCCTGGCTATTTTCCAAACAAGAGCCAGAATGATTCTTTCAAAAACATAGATCAGATCACATCATTTCCGCTCAAATTCTATAACAGATTTTCATCACATGAAACAAATCCGTAAGTTTTCACCATTATCTCCCAGGCCACAGGGAATCTAGGCCCTGCTTATCTTTTGTGTCTGTTACTTACTACTTTTCCCTCTGCCACTCTATATCACTTTTGCACTATTTTTCTTGCCGTTTATTAAACCTCCCAGCTCTTGCGGCCTTAAGGCTTCTGCTTGGCTATTCCCTCTTGCCCCAGATATTGCTGTGGTTCTTTCATCATTTCTTTCACTTCTGAACCTTTTCTCCAACAATACTCTCTCTACACACACATTGTGTCATTCCATATTCAATCACACTTTATTTTTTCCACATAGCCCTTATCACAACCTAACACTATGTTATGCATTTGCTTCTTAACTTGCTTATTGTTTTCTTCATTAGAATGGACACTCCACAGGGGCAGAGATTTTGCCAATTTTGCTCATCCTTGTATTAAAAACATTTTTTAAAGTGCCTGGCACACAGTAGGTTCTAAAAATAAGTGTTGAATTTTAACATTATGCCTTTAATATTTTTTCTAAAATAGGCTTTTATGCTCTGTATTCTTAGATTATGCTGAACACAATTGTCTTTAAGATTTGCAGCATTTGTTAGAAATGCTACTTGTGGTGCTCTGTTAGAAAGTACAGATCTAAGGCTGGGCACGGTGGCCCACGCCTGTAATCCCAGAACTTTGGAAGATCGAGTCGGCGGGATCATGAGGTCAGGAATTTGAGACCAGCCTGGGCAGCATGGTGAAACCCCACCTCTACTAAAAATACAAAAATCAGCTGGATACGGTGGCACATGCCTGTAATCCCAGCTACTCAGGAGGCTGAGGCAGGAGAATTGCTTAGCCCCAGGAGGTGGAGGTTGTAGTGAGCCAAGATCGTGCCACTGCACTCCAGCCTGGGTGACAGAGCGAGACTCTGTCAAAAAAAAAAAAAAAAAGAAAGAAGGAAAGAAAGAAAGAGGGAAGAAAGGAAAAGAAAGAAAGAAAGAAAGAAGGAAGGAAGGAAGGAAGGAAGGAAGGAAGGAAGGAAGGAAAGAAAAGAAAAGAAAAGAAAAGAAAAGAAAAGAAAAGAAAAGAAAAGAAAAGAAAGAGAAAGAAAGAACAGATATAAGAATGGTACAATAAAAGTATGGGAGGCTGCAGTTGAATATGGCTTTAGTTCTCATTTTGAACATCAGTGTAACAGCCACGGTAGATTAATGGCTTCCCTACTTTTTTTTTTTTTTTTAAACAGTATTACTGATTACATTACGCATATTTTTCTTTCATATCTCTTACATCTTATTCCATGAAATAAGTACATTTTTTTCTGCCTTTTCTTCCTGCTGAATGTTTATTCACACTTCAAAATGCAGGGAAGATGTTAGCTTCATCAACAATCACTGTTACAACTTTTTCTTCCTCTTCCAATATATAGCTAATTATATACAATCTTACTATAGAATTTATTATGTTATTGCAATCTGATTATTAAATAAACTAGATTTCGTGAGATGAAAGCAGAAAACATAGCTACTCACTTTATCCACTAACTTTCAAATTCCCACACCCAGAGGTTAGTTTCAGAAGATCATAGAATTTGCCATTGTGTTCAGGTACTGAGGATCTCACCTTCAAGTAAAAAAAAAGGATTATCTGACACTGTTTTAAAACTATATTTGGAAATACCAAGAATTTAATAGCCAAGATAACTTTGAAAAAGAACAAAGTTTGAGGATTTACATGATTAAATATCAAAACTTACTATAAAGCTAAAGTAAATCAAACAGTAAAGTATTAGAACAAGCATGGACACATAGAATAATAAAACAGAAAATAGATCAGAAACAGACATTTCTATGTATAGTCTCCTGATTTTTGACAAAAGTCCTACTACAATTTAATGTGTAGAATGGCCTTTTCAATAAAAGTTGCTTCATCAACTGGATATCTATGAGGAAAAATTTATTTTTACCCCTCCTCCTACCCCATAAAAAAGCAAGTTTGTGATTTGCAAAAATCACATCAACTATATCTGAGACCTTGGTGAGAAATGTAAAATAATGTAGCCTCTTAAAAGAGAACATAGGACATTATTTTTGTAACGTTGGGATAGGCAACGATTTTCCAAACTGCACACAACTATAACTAACTGTAATTGATAAATTAAATTTTCATAAAATTAATTTCTGCTTATCAAAACACAGCATTTAGAGAGTGAAAAGCTCAGCCACACACTGGGGAAAATTTATATATAAAACTAAGGATTTGTATCCTGAATATATAAAAAGAAGCTACTCAATAAAAATGGTCAAAGTGGTCAAAAGACTAGAACAGGAACTTCACACACACAGGCAAACACACACACACACACACACACACACACACAGAGTCAATACGACATCATTACTTATTGGGGAAACGCAATGAGACACCACTACACAATGACTCAAACTTAAAAGACTATTCAATGTAAAATTTAATAAGTGAGGAAATGGAGCAACTAGAACTCTCGTACACTGCTGACTACAGTATAAAATTTTACATACACTTAGGAAACTTGTTTAGCAGGATCTACTTGTTTCAGTGTTCACTGGTGGTCAGGTTGTGCTGCAGGATAGACTATCACATGAATGTGATCAAATGTGGTCAAGGTTAACAGGCAAAGAAGTGCCACCCAGCGGCGAGACCAGTGCATGATTTGAGGTCACTGAGAGCAGACAAGCTGCTTAGCAGGCTCAAATGATACAGTGTTTACTTACACCAAAATGAGAGAGAGAGTGTTTACAAGATCCAGTCCCTTGAAATGTGCCAGTCCCCCATAGACAGCAGATCCACTCCAAAGCCAAGGAGGGCAGTATGGCTGCAGGCATCCCACTTTATGCTGCAGTAGAAGACCTCCCCCCAACACCCACCCTTCCCATTCCCTCCCCCAACTGTGGGATCTGAAATACGAAAAGCTGGGGACAACCAATGATACATTCACTTAATCAGAACAAAGGAGTGCACACACTGAGTTGGAGGCAGGGAAAGATAGACCCACACAAGGTGACAAGCCCAGTTCAAGGTGCAAGGACTCTATCTCTTGATAAGGAAGTGTTCCAGGCCCAAGCCCATTCTTATGTAGCTGAGTGGGGGTGAGTTTGAGACTGCCTTTCCCTATATTACCAGTGTTTAATGTGGTCTTCTGTGACCCAGCAAGTCCGCTCTTATGCACTTTACCTGTGAGAAACACATGTACAAATATGTTCATAGTAGTTTAACCCCTAATAGTCAAAGCCTGAAAACAAACCTTCCATCACTAGTGGAATGGATAAACCAGTGGTGATACATTCCCACCACGGGAATCTATACAGCAGTAAAAACACACTACTGACCACCCAACCCTCAGTGTGACACCCACAGACATAATGTAGGGGGAAAGAAGCCAGACACAAAAGATTTCGTAATGGATAATTCCGTTTATGGAGAGTTCAAGAAGAGTTAGCCATCTAAAGTGATAGAAGTCAGGATATTGTTTGTTTCCTGAGAAGTTCTGGCTAGGGTTTACATGGGTAGAGATAAGAAAAAAGTCATCCAGCTGTACATTTAGAATTATTGACTTATGCATTGCATGTTTGCAAAAAAGAAAAAAGTGCAGCCTAGTCTAAAATAACTTCATTTCCAGCTCCCCGTCCCACTCCCAGGCTTGATGTGAGGTTCTCCAGGCTTGCAGAGGGGTAGGGAGGAGCACGTGCACTTTTCTTCTTTCTTCCTTTATTCCAGCCTTACCTGCTTTCTAGCTGACCTTCAGGTCAGGCACAGCAGTGAAAGAGGATTTGAAGAAAAGGCCAGATGTTTCTGGACTGGGGCTTGTGTGACAAATTCCGAAATTCTGCCCCTTTAATCCTTGAGTGGTGACTGTGTACTGGACAGCCTCCCACGGCACTGAGCCTTTGCAGGAGCAGAGCTCTCCAGGGCGGACTCTTCCCGGCAGTGTGGTGCCCCTTCCAGGCGTCTCTCAGTCACCTTACCCTGAGCCAGCTCTCTGGGGCCAAGTCTCTTAAGATGACTACAGTTCTGCTACCTCCCATGCACTAAACTCTTCCTACACAAAAATCCCGCTACATCTGTCTCTATAGAATTACGAACTCTTCTTATCATGTCGTTCTGCCTGCGCTCCATCACACAAAACACTTCAGCTTCTTTCACAGAGAGGACTCCTGTCAACAAGAGTCACGCCCTGTTCCTGACTCCTCAACTCCAGGGCTTCTGGTTTTGTTTTGTTTTGTTTTTGAGACAAAGTCTTGCTCTGTCGCCCAGGCTGGAGTGCAGTGGCTGGAGCTCAGCTCACTGCAAGCTCCGCCTCCCGGGTTCACGCCATTCTCCTGCCTCAGCCTCCCAAGTAGCTGGGAATACAGGCGCCCACCACCATGCCCAGCTTATTTTTTTACTTTTTGTATTTTTAGTAGAGCCGGGTTTTCACCGTGTTAGCCAGGATGGTCTCGATCTCCTGACCTTGTGATCCACCCACCTCGGCCTCCCAGTGCTGGGATTACAGGCATGAGCCACCCCGCGGCCTCCGCTTCTGTTCATTAAGCCATTCTTTGGATGCACTTTCACTCTTCTTGAGGTGATGAAGGAGCAAGGTCCAAGGAAAGGGGAAGAGCACAATTTGCCCACAATTCTCTTCAAGGAAAACTCCACCAATTTCATTTTCTCAATATCCTGGCCTCCTCTTTGCAGATGCTCTTGTTTGGAGGTGGCTATAGGCTAAGGTTTGCAGAATCAGCTCCGAGACCACCCTGACTGGGAAGTCAGATGAGATGGTCTGTCCTCTTCAACTAATGCCCATTGTCGTTACTGTGGAGTATCAAAAGAATAACGGACATCACTGGAGAAAATGCACTTAACATCCTGTTATAAAACAAAAAACGTATTTTTAATTATTTTTTCACATGACTACTTTTCTCTCCACCCCCTACTTTATTCACACATGGAGAACAGACTGAGATGCATGTATTTGTATCCTACATGCTTAGTATCTGATATGGACTGATTGCTCGAAAACAATTCTTGAGAGTTTATATTCATTTAGGAACAACACACCAGTCTTCTAAACTTATTCTAATTTAGACATGTATAAAAGTACAACAGCAATGCATCTGTATCTGTCAGAATAAGCTAGCTTATGCTACAATTGTATATGAAACAATAGCCTCAGTGACTTAAAACACAAAAGCCTCATTTCTCATGCATGCTACATGTGCATTGCAATGGAGTTTTGTGCATCATAATGACTCAGGGATCCAGGCTGACTGAGGGTCCATCTCCACCCGTTTCTATGACCACAAACACAGGTGGAAAGGGAGGGAAATGTGAAGGACATGCTGGTTTCACAAGATTTTGCTCAGGAGACACATGTCAATTTCCCTCACAGTTCATTGATCAAAGCAAGTTGAAAGGAGAAGATAGATATGCATGAGGTAGAGAACTCTAATCCTTTCCTAAAGAGATAATGAATATTGCTCCCAAATATTTTCCCCAAAGCTAGAAGAAAAGGCTTCAAATTCAATAAATCAAGCTGAAAGCCTATACTCTTAATCCTATCAATCTATCTGAAACATACTGTGTAATTACTATACATAACTATATATGCTGTCTCTGAACACATGCAAACTGCAAACATATACATACTCACACAAATACATAAATAGATGTATATTCCTTTTTAGAGTATTACAAAATGTAAAACCTTTTCTAGATTTCTGTCCACATCTAGACCCCCTTTTGTCTTAATATTACAAACTTGGTGCTCGTTCTTTCAATCTGCACATTTTCATAATAAAGATATTAATAAAAATATATTGTGCTTCATATTTAAATAAAATATTTTGTCACTTGCTTCTTTTACTCCACATTACATTTTTAAATTAACTACAGATCTTGTTAATTCTTCTTAAGTTTAATTGATATTATTTTATAGTCACACTGCAAAGACACTGGATCATATACTTGATTTATCAAGAGTCCATGAGTCAAAGACTTTTTTATTCTGCTTTAAGGTTTCTTTTCTTAAAAAAAAATTAGGAAATCTCAGGCCGGGCGCGGTGGCTCAAGCCTGTAATCCCAGCACTTTGGGAGGCTGAGACGGGCGGATCACGAGGTCAGGAGATCGAGACCATCCTGGCGAACATGGTGAAACCCTGTCTCTACTAAAAAATACAAAAAACTAGCCGGGTGAGGTGGCGGGCGCCTGTAGTCCCAGCTACTCGGGAGGCTGAGGCAGGAGAATGGCGTAAACCTGGGAGGCGGAGCTTGCAGTGAGCTGAGATCCGGCCACTGCACTCCAGCCTGGGTGACAGAGCGAGACTCCAACAAAAAAAAAATTAGGAAATCTCGACAAATGCCAAAGCAAATGTGTTCTGTGGCTTTTTTCAGTTTTGTCAATGATGTAATCGGGAAGAGAGACTTTCAGTCAGAGCAGGAGGGCACCACGTTAAGTTACAAAGTTGATGCACAATTATTTATTCTAATCCTGAAAAAAGTTGAAAAGCTCTGCATATCACAAAAATCCCAGCAACTAGAAGATACCACATATTACAATATGTCCCAATACATGGCTTCAAAGACTAGAAACCAGTGTACTCATAAGTTAGATATCTTCTGGATGTTCTAGATGATATAACTAGCTGCTATGGTTTGGATATCTGTCCTTTGCCTCATATTTCATTTGGATCCCCAGTGTTGGAGGTGGGGTCTATTGAGAAGTGTTTGGGTCATAGGAGCAGATCTCTCATGAATAGACCAATGCCCTCCCTCAGTGTGAATGAGTTCCCACTCTTAATTTCTGCAAGAGCTGGTTGTTGAAAGAACCGGGCACCTCCCCCTCGCCCTCTTGCCTCCTCTCTCGTCAGGTAATCTCTGCACTGGCTGATGCCTTTCGCCATGAGTGGAAGCAGCCTAAGGCCCTCACCAGATGCAGATGCCCTATCTTGAACTTTCCCACCATAAGAAGAGTGAACCAAATAGGTCTTTTTTCCTTATAAATTACCCAGCCTCAGGTATTCTTTTGTATCAGTATTAAACGGACTAAGGAAATAGCGATGCCAATTCTGTAAACAAGAATATCAAGGGTTCAAAAATATAATTATCTTTTTCATTACTTCAACACAACTTTGAGTCTGAAATAGTCACTAGTACTTGCAACAAAGCACTAGTACAAAGCATTTCTGTTTGAAATATATTATCAAAATAAACTTTCAAAGGCGCAGTCAAAAATGAACGCCTATAATCATACAATAAAATTTTGGGAGACTACTGTAACTATTTTAAGATTTATGTTTTCCTTTTAAATTCAGAAGTAAAAGTTTTCTTCCTTAAGCAGAAACATTTGGTTTTAGGAAACATATTGAGATTTGACCCCTTTAAGTTTCCTATTTTTATAATCTGATTTTAATTTGTTGCTGTCACACATGTTAAACGATATATTTTATGCTGGAGTCAAAATTAGTCAGATTTCTCTGAATCCAAAGGTTTTAAGAGAATTTCCAAAGGTTTTAATTTCCAAAGGCTTCCAAAGGTTTTAAGAGATTTTGTAATTAGACAGGGGCTATAGAATGTTGTAATTTACTCTTATAGGTAGATCAGTGATTATTACATTTCATAATATGTATTAAGAAAACAATCAGTTTAATTAACACAAACATATACATTTCTTGGAAATACTGATTTTTTTCTCAGCTAAACAATTTGGTAAGGGATCTTCTTTCTTGTTAAGAAGAAAATGTACAGAGGGAAATTCTACTTTCAGTAATTTCTACCTCTTTCATCTAGTCTTGTATTAAACACTGACGAAAGTTCAGAGACGATGTATGCATAGGCCCTGATTGCATGTACTCCTTTTGTAATTGGTTATAAATTTGATTTTCATGTGACTAGCTGAGAAAATGATCTATTTATGGACAAGATTTTAACAGCTGTGAATAGTACTTCATCAAATCTAAGACACCGTCAAATTACCACTCTTCCTTCTTTTATCCTCCTCCTTCCATTTTTTTTTCTTAGAGAAGTAACAGCACGTTTATGAAAAGCTTTTGTTTTCTTCCAATATTGCATAATATTGGCTGGGTCAAGTTATATGTTCTTTGTTATTTTTACATTCACATTTTAAATGTTTATTTTTATATTGTTTTACATCAAGAATGAATTTAATATTTAATCAAACACTATTTGGCCTCTATTCATAGCGTCAATTTTTTTCATCTGATTTACTGATATGATGAAAAATACTAGTGACAATATTGGAGTATTCTTTAAGTTCTCAGTAACTCTGCCTGACTTTAATTTTTATACTCTTTTTTAAATTTACTAGAATTAGTTTTAATAGTTACAGGTTTTCATTTTGTTTTCAATCCTTGTTGCTGACACTTTTTGTTAACATGAACTTCTCAAACGGAATTTTTAAGCTGTTTTTAATATTTTTATTTATTTGCTTTTTATATCCTGGAAGAGTTTAAATAGCCTAGATATATTTGCTTCTTGAGGCATTCTGGGTCTTGTGCAAGCTCAGAGAAATAAATTTTATGTCTTTTCATCAAATAATAGAGACATTTAAAGTTATATTGTTCTGAATAAAATTTGGCTATGGCACAGCAGCTGCACGTCCCTGGGATCCACATCCTCTTCCGGTTTGCAGTAGCCGGGTGAGTCGGCGCCGGAGGACCTCAGCAGCCATGTCGAAGCCCCCATAGTGGCTTGAGACTGCCTTCGTCAGACCCAGCAGCTGCATGCAGCCATGGCTGACACATTCCTGGAGCACATGTGCCACCTGGACATTGACTCACCACCCACCACAGCCCGGAACACTGGCATCATCTGTACCATTGGCCCAGCTTCCCGATTAGTGGAGACGTTGAAGGAGATGATTAAGTCTGGAATGAATGTGGCTCGTCTGAACTTCTCTCATGGAACTCATGAGTACCAGGCGGAGACCATCAAGAATGTGCGCACAGCCACGGAAGGCTTTGCTTCTGACCCCATCCTCTACAGGCCCGTTGCTGTGGCTCTGGACACTAAAGGACCTGAGATCCGAACTGGGCTCATCAAGGGCAGCGGCACTGCAGAGGTGGAGCTGAAGAAGGGAGCCACTCTCAAAATTAGGCTGGATAACGCCTACATGGAAAAGTGTGGCTGGACTACAAGAACATCTGCAAAGTGGTGGAAGTGGGCAGCAAGATCTACGTGGATGATGGACTTATTTCTCTTCAGGTGAAGCAGAAAGGTGCTGACTTCCTGGTGACGGAGGTGGAAAATGGTGGCTCCTTGGGCAGCAAGAAGGGTGTGAACCTTCCTGGGGCTGCTGTAGACTTGCCTGCTGTGTCGGAAAAGGACATCCAGGATCTGAAGTTTGGGGTCGAGCAGGATGTCGATATGGTGTTTGCGTCGTTCATCCTCAAGGCAGCTATGTCCATGAAGTTAGGAAGGTCCTGGGAGAGAAGGGAAAGAACATCAAGATAATCAGCAAAATCGAGAATCATGAGGGGGTTCGGAGGTTTGATGAAATCCTGGAGGCCAGTGATGGGATCATGGTGGCTCGTGGTGATCTAGGCATTGAGATTCCTGCGGAGAAGGTCTTCCTTGCTCAGAAGATGATGATTGAGCGGTGCAACCGAGCTGGGAAGCCTGTCATCTGTGCTACTCAGATGCTGGAGAGCATGATCAAGAAGCCCCGCCCCACCTGGGCTGAAGGCAGTGATGTGGTCAATGCAATTCTGGATGGAGCCGACTGCATCATGCTGTCTGGAGAAACAGCCAAAGGGGACTATCCTCGGGAGGCTGTGCGCATGCAGCACCTGATTGCCCGTGAAGCAGAGGCCGCCATCTACCACTTGCAATTATTTGAGGAACTCCGCCGCCTGGCGCCTATTACCAGCGACCCCACAGAAGCCACCGCCGTGGGTGCTGTGGAGGCCTCCTTCAAGTGCTGCAGTGGGGCCATAATCGTCCCCACCAAGTCTGGCAGGTCTGCTCATCAGGTGGCCAGATACCGCCCACATGCCCCCATCATTGCTGTGACCCGGAATCCCCAGACAGTTCGTCAGGCCCACCTGTACTGTGGCATCTTCCCTGTGCTGTGCAAGGACCCAGTCCAGAAGGCCTGGGCTGAGGACGTGGACCTCCAGGTGAACTTTGCCATGAATGTTGGCAAGGCCCGAGGCTTCTTCAAGAAGGGAGATGTGGTCATCGTGCTGACCGGATGGCGCCCTGGCTCCGGCTTCACCAACACCATGCGTGTTGTTCCTGTGCCGTGATGAACCTGAGAGCCCTTCCTCCAGCCCCTGTCCCACTCCCTTCCCCCAACCCATCCATTAGGCCAGCAACGCTTGCAGAACTCACTCTGGGCTGTAATGTGGCACTGGCGGGCTGGGACACCAGGGAAGAAGATTAGTGCCTCGCTGAAACATGGCTGTGTTTGCAGCCTGCTCTAGTGGGACAGCCCAGAGCCTGGCTGCCCATCATGTGGCCCCACCCAATCAAGGGAAGAAGGAGGAATGCTGGACTGGAGGCCCCTGGAGCCAGATGGCAAGAGGGTGACAGCTTCCTTTCCTGTGTATACTCTGTCCAGTTCCTTGAGAAAAAATGGATGCCCAGAGGACTCCCAACCCTGGCCTGGGGTCAGGAAACAGCTAGAGAGTTAGGGGCCTTAGGGCACAGGGCTGTTGTTCCCTTGAAGCTGACTCTGGCCCTGGCCCTTACTTGCTTCCCCAGCCCCCTGGGCCTCCCTAGTTCGCACCTGTCCACGCCCTCCACTCAGCTGTCCTGCAGCAAACACTCCACCCTCCACCTTCCATTTTCCCCCACTACTGCAGACTACTGCAGCGCCTCCAGGCCTGTTGCTACAGAGCCTACCTGTATGTCAATAAACAACAGCTGAAGAAAAAAAAAAAAAGGCTATTTACAAGTTTTGGAAAAAATGATTCTTTGACTGTTTCATTTTTAGAGTAATATGCCATTGCAGCTCTTATTTCTTACTTGATGTGTTGAAATTTTTAAAAATATTTTACTCAAATATTTTGGAGCTAAAATATTCTTGATTTTTTATTTTTCTATTTTTGTTATCTCTCAATTTATTCCGATGTGGCCTTGGGACATTGGCACTAAAATTTCATGACCGATTTTTCTGTATGGTTTAGTATGTCAATTTGTATAAAAGCTCCATTAGAAAAGAATATTTGTACATCTTTTCTAAGATTTCACATAAGATGCATGTTACTGATTTCTGGATGGTTAAATATGCTATATCCATGTTTTCCTTTTGGTTTAAACTGTTTGGCAAAATGACTTAAGAATGTGTGTTAAAATAATTTCCTAAAATTTCATTTTATTTTACGTATTGCAATGTTATGTTATTATATGGTTAAGGGTTTACAAACAATACAATTATCCATGGAAAACTTCATATCAACTTTATTGTTTGGCCTTAAGTTCTCTTCATCATACATTAATATCATTGTTCCTTTGCTCTATTAATGCATGTAGGTGTCCATGCCTCCTCCTCCACACCAGCCCATAAAATCAGAGGATCAATTAATTGCTTTAAATAATATGTAAAATGAAACACTTGCATGGATGTCCGTAAGATATTTTCCTCACTACAGGCACAGCTTTACTATAATAATGAGATGTTTGATTGTGAATAAAGAATCAGATAAAAGGAGGTAATTGGATGAGAAGACACTTAACAGTATTTTGTTAAGAGAGGCAACATAAGTTTTATATCGAATGAGTAAAAAAGAAAGAATATTTAATGTTCTAGGCTTTATAGTCTGAAGTTCTCTTTTTTAATACTTTGCATTTAATTTTCTCTTTTGTGTTAAAGATTTGAGTCATATCAATAACATGCTATAAGTTTCTGACCCCGAAACAAAACAGACACTTGAGATGGGCTGCAAACCTTATTCTTTTTTTTTTTTTTTAATTTATTTATTATTATTATACTTTGTTGTAGGGTACATGTGCATAACATGCAGGTTTTGTTACATATGTATACTTGTGCTGTTAGTCTGCTGCACTATATCAACTCGTCATTTACACTCAGGTATACCCCACGGCAATCCTCCCTCCCTCCCTCCCCATGATAGGCCCCGTGTGTGATGTTCCCCTTCCTGAGTCCGCTGATCTCGTTGTTCAGTTCCCACCTGCGAGTGAGAACATGTGGTGTTTGGTTTCTGTTCTTCTTGTGATAGTTTGCTGAGAGTGATGGTTTCAGCTGCATCCATGTCCCTACAGCGACGCAACTCATCCTTTTTTATGGCTCAATAGTATTCCATGGTGTATATGTGCCACATTTTCTTTAATCCAATCTGGTCACCGGGATGGACACATTTGGTTGATTCCAAGTCTTATTAGAATAGTGCTGCAATAATAAACATACGCAGTATGTGTCTTTATAGCAGCATAATTTATAATCCTTTTGCATATCCTGTAATGGGATGGGTCATATGGTACTTCTAGTCTTGTGATCCTTGAGGAATCGCCATACTGTTTTCCATAATGGTTGAACTACTACAATCCCACCAACAGTGTAAAAGTGTTCCTATTTCTCCACATCCTTCCAGCACCTGTTGTTTCCTGACTTTTTAATGATCGCCATTCTAACTGGTGTGTGAGATAAAACTTCATTGTGGTTTTGATTTGCATTTCTCTGAGGCCAGTGATGATGAGTATTTTTTCATATGTCTGTTGGCTGTATGAATGTCCCTCTTTTGAGAAAATGTCTGTTCTCATATCCTTTGCCCACTTTTTGATGGGGTTGTTTGTTTTTCTTGTAAATTTGTTGGAGTTCTTTGCAGGTTCTGGATATTAGCCCTTTGTCAGATGAGAGTAGATTGCAAAAATTTTCTCTCCCATTCTGTAGGTTACCTGTTCACTCTTGATGGTAGTTTCTTTTGCTGTGCAGGTTTTTAGTTTTAATTGTATCCCATTTGTCAATTTTGCTTTTGCTGCCGTTGCTTTTTGGTGTTTTAGACATGAAGTTCTTTTGCCCATGCTCTATGTCCTGAATGGTACTACCTAGGTTTTCCTCTAGATTTTTATGGTATTAGGTCTTAACATTTAAGTCTCTAACTATCTTGAATTAATTTTCGTATAAGGAGCAAGGAAAGGATCCAGTTTCAGCTTTCTACTGATGCATAGCCAATTTTCCCAGCACCATTATTAAATAGGGAATCCTTTTCCCCATTTTTCTCAGGTTTGTCAAAGATCAGATGGCTGTAGATGTGTGGTATTATTTCTGAGGACTCTGTTCTGTTCCATTTGTCTATATCTCTGTTTTGGTACCAGTACCATGCTGTTTTGTTACTGTAGCTCTTGTGGTATAGTTTGAAGTCAGGTAGCTGATGCCCAGCTTGTTCTCCTTTGACTTAGGATTGTCTTGGAGATGCGGGCTCTTTTTAGTTCCATATGAACTTTAAAGCAGTTTTTTTCCAATTCTGTGAAGAAACTCATTGTAGCTTGATGGGGATGGCATTGAATCTATAAATTACCTTAAAGGTATGGCCATTTTCACGATATTGATTCTTCCTATCCATGAGCATGGTATGTTCTTCCATTTGTGTCCTCTTTTTATTTCACTGAGCAGTGGTTTGTAGTTCTCTCTGAAGAGGTCCTTACATCCTTTGTAAGTTGATTCAGGTATTTGGTTCTCGAAGCAATGAATAAAGTTCATTCAAGGATTTGGCTCTGTGTTTGTCTGTTATTGGTGTATAAGAATACTTGTGATTTTTGCACACACTCTTTGTATCCTGAGACTTTGCTGCTGAAGCTGTTTATCAGCTTAAGGAGATTTCCGGGCCGAGACAATGGGGTTTTCAAATGGAGCATACAACCTGTCATCTGCAAACAGGGACAATTTGACTCTTTCTTTTCCTAACTGAATACCCTGTTTTCTTTCTCTTGCCTAATTGCCCTAGCCAGAACTTCCACCACTATGTTGAATAGGGAGTGGTGAGAGAGGGCATCCCTGTTCCAGCCAGTTTTCAAAGGGAATTTTTCCAGTTTTGCCCATCTGCATGATATTGGCTGTGGGTTTGTCATAAATAGCTCTTATTATTTTGAGGTAATGTTCCATCAATACCGAATTACGAGCGTTTTTAGTAATGAAGGGCTGTTGAATTGTGTCAAAAGCCTTTTCTGCATCTATTGAGATAATCATGTGGTTCTTGTCTTTGGTTCTGTTTATATGCTGGATTATGTTTATTGATTGCTGAATGTTGAACTGGTAGCCTTGCATCCCAGGGATGTAGTCACTGAACGCATGGCGTTTCGGGATGCATGTTGAACCCGTCACAGTATTTCTATTGAGGATTTTGCATCGATGTTCATCAGGGATATTGGTCTAAAATTCTCTTTTTTGTTGTGTTCCTGCCAGGCTTTGGTATCGATGATGTTGGCCTCTACAAATGAGTTAGGAGGATTCTTTTCATTGATTGGAATAGTTTCAGTAGAAGGAATGGTACCAACTCTCCTTATACCTCTGGTAGAATTCAGCTGTGAATCCATCTGGTCCTGGACTTTTTTGTTGGTAGGCTATTAATTATTGCCTCAATTTCAGAGCCTACTATTGGTCTATATTCAGGGATTCAACTTCTTCCTGGTTTAAGTCTTGGAAGAGTGTAAGTGTCCAGGAAATTATCCATTTCTTCTTAGGTTTTCCAGTTTATTTCAGTAGAGGTGTTTATAGTATTTCTGATGGTAGTTTGTATTTCCTCTGTGGGGCCTATGGTGATATCCCCTTTATCATTTTAATTGCTACCGCATTTTGATTCTTCTCTCTTTCTTCTTTTATTAGTCTTGCTAGTGGTCTGTCAATTTTGTTGATCTTTTCAAAACCAACTCCTGGATTCATTGGATTTTTGGAGGGTTTTTTGTGTCTCTATCTCCTTTCAGTTCTGCCTGATCTTAGTTATTTCTTGCCTTCTGCTAGCTTTGGAATGTGTTTGTTCTTCTAGTTCTTTTTTAATTGCGAGATGTTAGAGTGTCAATTTTGTGATCTTTCCTGCTTTGTGGGCATTTAGTGCTATAAATTTCCCTCTGCACACTGCTTTTGAATGTGTCCCAGAGATTCTGGTATGTTGTATCTTTGTTCTCATATTGGTTTCAAAGAACATCTTTATTTCGCCTTCATTTCGTTATGTACCCAGTAGTCATTCAGAGCAGGTTGTTCAGTTTCCACATGTAGCTGAGCGGTTTTGATTTCGAGTTTCTTAGTCCTGAGTTCTAGTTTGATTGCACTGTGGTCTGAGAGACAGTTTGTTATAATTTCTGTTCTTGTACATTTGCTGAGGAGTGCTTTACTCCAATTATATGGTCAATTTGGAGGCATGATGTGGTGCTGAGAAGAATGTATATTCTGTTGATTTGGGGTGAGAGTTCTATAGATGTTCAGGGTCTGTTTGCTGCAGAGATGAGTTCAATTCCTGGACATCCTTGTTAACTTTCTGTCTCGTTGATCTGTTCAATATTGACAGTGGAGTGTTGAAGTCTCCCATTATTATTGTATGGGAGTCTAAGTCTCCTTTGTAAGTCTCATGACCTTGTTTTTATGAATCTGGGTGCCCTGTATTGGGCATATATATTTAGGATAGTTAGCTCTTCCTGTTGAATTGATCCCTTTACCATTATGTAATGGCCTTTCTTTTGTCTCTTTTGATCTTTGATGGTTTAAGTCTATTTTATCAGAGACTAGGATTGCAACTCTGCTTTTTTGTTCTCCATTTGCTTGGTGAAATCTTCTCCATCCCTTTATTATTTTGAGCCTATGTATGTCTCTGTAGAGATGGGTTCCTGAATACAGCAGACTGATGGGTCTTGACTTTTATCCAGCCTGTCAGTCTGTGTCTTTTCATTGGAGCATTTAGTCCATTTTACATTTAAGGTTAAGATTGTTAGTGTAAAAGAACTTGATCCTGCCATTGGTGATATTAACTGGTTATTAGCAATACGTAACTGTGTTCAAAGCACGAGACATGTCATTTAGTTAATTTAGACTATTTAATTAACCATATTAATCTTTCAATGAATTTGGTAATGTAACTATGTATGGGCCTAAGACAAAGCGCAAACAGATTCTACTAATAATCCTTTCACATCATCTTGTACAAGACAATCAATCTGGGCTTCAGGTTTCTCACATGAAATATGAGATAAAAAGGGTTGATTTCTGAAGTTCTTATCACTTCTCTAATTTCATGACTGTGGTTTTTAACAGGTGATGGTTCAAGGTTTCTACCAAGACTACGTTACACTGCTGTTTGAGGAGTTAAGCTTCATATATAAAACACCTTGCAAAAGGGAGTATCATTCTCTCTGGATTCTGAGAGAACTGCAGTGATAACAAACAACCTATGCGTACCCACTTTACTTAACTATCACATGGTAATTGTCCGCGGCTGTGTTTCTGATGCTGTAGGATACTTGGTGACCATTTCTCTTTGATGTTCTTTTGTTGCCGCTCCATTACTCAAAGATTTAGAACTAATGACTGTTACTCTGTGCTTGGTGCCAGCCAGTTCCCACTTTTACTTCCAGAACACTGACAATGGCAAGGGGCATCTTTTGAGAGCTTTTGAAAGACATTAAAGATCAAGACAGGTCACATTCATAAAGTCCTTTGTCCCTGTTAATTCTTTAAAAAAATTTAAATTCCATCTGATAAGAAGGCAAATGTTTTATGAGAAGCTCTATTTGCACTAAGGAAATAGCAAACAACACTACTGCCTATGGGAGGCAGTTGTATTAGTCTGTTCTCACACTGCTTACAAAGACATACCTGAGACTGGGTAGTTTATAAAGGAAAGAGGTTTAATTTACTCACAGTTCCACATGGTTAGGGAAGCCTCATAATCATGGCGGAAGGTGAATGAGGAGCAAAGTCACCTCTTACGTGGTGACAGGCAAGAGAGCTTGTGTGGGGGAACTCCCCTTTATAAAACTATCAGATCTTGTGAGACTTGTTCATTATCACAAGAACAGCATGAGAAAACGTGCCCCCATGATTCAATTACCTCGTACCAGGTCCCTCCCACGACACGTGGGGATTATTATAATTCAAGGTGAGATTTGGGTGGTGACAGAGTCAAACCATACTAGTAGTACTAACACTTTCCCAACACTTACTAGTTCATTCATTGCCTCATGCCATTATAAGTCATGCAAAATTGTCAGATACAGAAAACAATCTTTGGATTTGTTTCCAAGATAATGGGATCAATTATATTAATTAAATTGACCAGCTAATTTATTCAAATGTCTTAGTAATTTGGTATCCAAGAAGTTTGTTGTTTTTATTTTGGTTTGAAATACATTCAACTACTAAAAGAGATCTGAGGTGTTACCTTGAACATCCACTCGGCCAGTGCAGTGAATTCTAGAATATCCAGTATAGGGGGTCATCTTGTGGCAGGCCAGGTCTCACGAATACAGGCTTCCATAACAACTGTTTCAGCACTGACTGAGTGGTTAAGTTAAATATTAAAAGCTGATAGAGCCAGTGCCCTCATACAAAGGCTGGAATATAGCAAAAGCCCACCAAGAGTTTTGCCTGGGCCTTTCCTGGGCCTCGAACTATGACAAGGTATTGAAGGAATTCTTAACAGGACCAGTTTAGGATTAAACAAGTTTTCCTGTGGGTCTGAGGAAACTCCCCAGAACTTCACAGAGAAGTTTATTGTGTGTCTGAAGGAATTCCCCAAACCTCCAGGATTTAGCAGAAGACAAGATAAGGTAGTCACTCCAGCACCTGGACCCATTTAGATTAAGTAAATTTACTATGGCTAAAGCTCCAGAGGAAGGTGTTCAAAACTGAGACTTTCATTATAGTTAGAAGAAGTTAATCACTTATGTCTTTAGATGAATGCACACTTATACATAGAAAGATAGCTTAGAAGGTATATAAGCTCTGGAAAACTTTGCAATTTTCAGTTGGTCTGGTGATAATTTCCAGGCTTTATCCCTGCGCCCAGTTATTGAAGTAAACTCCCTTCTCTCCCAGTTCATCTGCATCTCGTTGTTGGGCCACAAGAATAAGCAGTCCAACCCTTGGTTTGGTCCAGGAACAATCTAGCCTCAGTTGAACCTATCTTGTTACAGAGAAAGCTCTATTACCAACATAGGTGTTTCTCTTTTTGAACAACTCTTTTAAAGGTTAGGTTTACTAATGTCTTCTTGTTTCTACCAATTTGTCCTAATTTTTCACCCATATCCTCATTCACAGCCTCCCTGTTCATCCCTGTACCTGCATAGAGAAATGAAATATTTTCTTCTTTTTTTATGCATGTAGTCATCCAACAAGTTGATTATTGTATATATAAAGTATATGTATGTATGTGTTTAATCACACTACATATTAGGCAGCATGCTAGTCACTGAATAAAATAGAGATTAGTATAAATATGGTGGCAGCCTTCAGAGAGTTTACCAGGCAAGAACACCATGGACAAATAAACTGTCCATTCCAATAGATAGTCAGTGTTTCCAATCTTTGAATTCAAGGTTTGGAGATTAATTTTGCATCTAATAAACTTATGTGTGTTCAGCTTTCCCCATGCCTCAAATTAATCATTTTAATTTTATATTTGTACAGTATTTAAAATATAATATTTCATTGCAACTATGCGTTGCTTAATAGAATTAACAATTAGAATAGAACAATTATAAACCCCGTTTATAATAAGCATGCCATGTTAATAGTACACCAATGTATACTACTTCCTTGATGCTCAAATAATAGTGATATAGTGATTAGAAACACAGCACTGCAATTTTTGATCTGAATAATTTCAAATATGTTTGTAATAAACAAAGACAATTTTATAAATAGCCCTGGGAGGAAGTATTGAGGATTTCTACTTTTACTATTCCAGAGGACTTCAGGTTGCACCCAGTCAGTTGAGCCTACAGTAAATAAACTACAAAGACAGCTGTAAAGTAAATACCAAGAAACATCAGACAAGTTAGGCTTCATAAATCTTAGAATGTTATCTTGACTCATATTGAGAGAGAGTTGTATCTAGTAAACATACACCATCCTGAAACTTTGTTAACCAATGACAGAAGAGGCAGAAGTAGGTCTCTGAGTCCTGGGAAATTCTTCTGTACAGAGCTCTACATCAAACTTTTGCTGCTAATGAATATAATTCATCAAGAAGATTTTTTAAAATTTTATATAGTTACATAGACTGCTCTCCTGTTGTGGAAACATCTGCTTAGAACCTCAGAAATTAGGGAATTTAAGCTTTTCTTTCTTAAATAGGCCTTAATAACAACAGGCAGAATTCATATTTAATTGTGAAGCCTTAATTGTTGTCATTTCTAGTTACCTTTAAATTAAATTTATAAAATACACAGCCATGCGTGCATGTGCACACGCACACACACACACACAATTTTTAAAAGACTTACCAATTCCAAAAGTGGAAACAAATCAGAGAACTCTTTTAACATGTCCATGACTGTATTGATTCTTTAAAGTTTATGTTTCATGTACATTTCAATTTGCAGATGATTATAAAATTGATGTAAGTATGATAACATAAAGCAATTTTAGAAAACTTGAGAGCAGCAATATCATTCGGTGGATAAAACAAATATTAAATAAAATTTATCTAATTACATTTACTTCTTCTGTATTTCTGACTATAAAACTGGGTAGAGGGGGAAGGTGGAGTGGAACTTGTTATGGTGGCAGAGCAAAGGACTTTTGAGCCCTCATAAATAAATAATAATAAAATATGTGTGAATATGTGATACAATTTCCTGTCATAGGATACCTAATGCAAGTCACACTATCTCACACCATGCATGGTTTAATTTTACCAAAAGAATAAACCTTATTATTTTTCCCAGTAAGAATCAGCAAATAACCTGTGGTTATGATTTGTTTTCTTTAAGCATGAGTTACTAAATAACACTTTGCAGTTGAATGACAGTTTACACTCCTGTTGGCAACAAAAGACCAAATCCATATAGAAATGGCATTCTTATTCCATAATGATATATTTATTTAGTGTCATTGGACTTTGATCAATATCATTTTCTCAAAACATAGAACCCCTTTTTTTGTGACTAAAAGAACAACGTATATCAAGTAAAGTCTTTTAGCTCCTAATATCAGAATTTGATTATGTTTCCTGAATTTGTATCTAATTGTCTTCTTCCTTTGTGAGATCAAAATTATGTCGAGTGTTTTTAAATAAAAAACAGTTATTAAATAAAAGAGATAATGAATATGATGTGTTTATCAAGCCAACAAGGTTTTATTTACATCAAATGTTTGTATCATTTCAATGTGAAAATTTTTTACACTTATTTGTTATTAAGGTCTCATTATCCGTAAGATAAGTCACAAAAAAACAAAGAGGTGAATGAGTTCAAGAACTCATGGAGGTTTTGTTAGTCTTAGGCACAGGAACGGGCTTTTGTTTAATCTTACAATTGCATGGGTTTAGCTCTTTCTGTCTGTAAACATTAGAAAAGATTTTAGCCACAAATAAATGAAAACTTGAGTTACAGAAGTTCAAATGAATCAGGGTGTATTTTTCTCAAGTATATATATTTTAAGCCTTGAGTAAAGCAGCTTTAGTGTTGGTTTAACAGCTTGACTGTAGGGTTAACGTCTCTGAGATTCTTTGGGCCTTTCCTTCATCCTCGCTACCCTGTGGTCCAGGGTATCTACCCATGTGGAGTTATGTTATTTGGATTCAAAGCCATAACAAAAGGACAGGGTACCAAGACACTGAGCCCATTGTCTTTCAAGAAATTAAATATGTTTCTCTTTTAACTGCCACTGTCCTGTACGGCTACTTTAGCAGGCAGAAATGTATGGAGATTTTCTAGCATCTAAATGCAGAGGTGAGCAAAAGAGAGAAGAATTGAGAATACATTTTGGATTTTTGAACCCATGGTGCCTACCATAACTGTTGATAGTCAATCTTTTCGGAACAAAAAGCCACAGAGTAACTACCTGCTAAAACGACTCTATAGACTGCCAATTCAGAGGAACGATAGTTTGAATTTGTAATTTCTCTTTACTGAGCAGATAGGGTGTTGTAATTGGTTCTGCTTCTACCACATATACTGGTTGAATTTATGACATTATCTACATATTTACATAATTTCTCCCCTCCAGGTCTTTAATCAAACATCACCTTCTCAGTGAGACTTTCTATGGCTAGGCTGTCTAAAAGTATAAGAAACATCCTTTCACCAAAAACTTTGCCAATGTTCTTTATTGATTGATTGATTTTTTTTTTTTTGTAGCACTTAATGCTATGTATTTTCTATATTTATCCTGTTTGGGTTTTCCTCTCACAGTAGAAAAGATTTTGACCAAGGCAGACATTTATCAGTTTGCTCCATGTCTGTATACTCTCCACCTGGTACAGTGCTTGTTGCATTGTAAGGATTCAATAAAAGCATGTTGCAGAAGCCAATGAATGAATGTCACTACTGAGTTCAGAGAGAACTGTCTAATTACCCAATAGATTCGTTTAAACTAGGACTTTGATTCTACTCACATTGTTGAGATGAAATAAAATTATGCATTTCTTGACACTGCAGCATAATATTGATCAAATTAAACACATAATTTGAGATCTACCTGTGTTTCAGAGAATATCGATTGACCATGTTGAATACAGGTATATTTGTTTTTCCAATCAATGTTATCGCAAATTACCATTGGACTCCATCATTCTGAAAAAACAAGTTTCATTTTTTCTGCTCAGTGAACATAGCCTGTCTGGATACAAAGACAATTGGAACAAAGTTGTATAGATCCAGAGATACCAAGAAGGATGTACAATACACAATTCATCAAGAATGTGGAATATAGTGTAAGAAAAATTAAAATTCTTTTCAATTTATTTACCTTCAAATTAAGTCAATTCCTCATACTAATAACAATAGGTTTATTGTGCATGTACTTAACTTTTCAAAGCCTTTGAAAACTGTTACCTCATCTTATTTCTATAACTTGCATATGACTAAGCACATGTCTATTCCTCTGTTACACCACTATGAACCTGTCTCCCTTAGGGACTGTAGTGCCTTGAAGGTAGGAATTGCGTCTTTTTCATTTTTATGCCATTTAGTTAAAACATTCACTTTGTCAAAATATACACTTACATATACGTATATATCCAGAAAGAGGCTGTTAATTGATTATTTATTGGACTTGGAATTGGTGGGGCAGATCTGTATAGTTTTAAAGATCAAAAGAGACCTGTTTCTCTTATCCCATTTTGTTATGTGCAAACTTGACGGTAAGGAAGCCAAACAAACCTACCAAATTAAAGCTCTTGATACGGAGGCTGTGAAAAGTATAATCTATTTTCGTTGTTAATCACTAGATTTTATTTAAGATCCAAAAGGTCTTAGCACATTATTAGGTACTTGGGATATAATTTAGACATTAGGTATTCTCTATGTCTTCAAGAGATAGACAGTTATTGACTACTTATAACTTAACAAATGGACCACCCCTCAACAAAGTCAGGGGTCTATTTTCTAGTACAGAAATTTATACGCCTTGAGTAGAAATACTTTTACTTTCTGCTTGGCTGATATTGCTTTCATAACTCTAAAATTTTACTCATTTTGCTAACATACTTGATGTTAACACTTTAGCCTTGTATATTAAAAAAAAAAAATAGTTTGAATTACTGTCCCATAGAAAGAAATGCAAGCACTTTAAAATGTGCTTCCCCTCAACTCAGATTTTATCATTAAAATTCCATGAAGCTTCTTCATGATCCTATCAGTTATCTTAAATACTAACTGCTTACTGCTCTTAACATCTTGGGAAGAAAACCAATGGGGTATTGCTGAATTTTTTGGAGGCATGCCATTGAAACGATTATAAAGATATGTTCAAACAAGGGCCTCCAAGGTCAGGTCTATGCTTATTTTATAGATTTGTTTCAATGATCACAGTCTGCTCTCTGGGTCATATAATTGATTACAGGATTGTCTCCCCTCTGACCTATGTACCTGGTAGGCTGCCACCAACTAAATTTATATCATAATTAAATCTATACCATTGTAGGATGACTATAGTTAACCACAATGTATGATGTAGTTTCAAATTGCTAGGAAGAGAATATTGAATGCTCCCAACACAAATAAATGCTAAAGCTTTGAGATAATAGATATGCTAATTACCCTCATCTAATCACCATACATTATAGGTATCCAAACATTACTATGTACTCCATGAATATGTATGAATATGGCAATTATTATTTGTCAATTAAAAATACAATTAAGTCAAAAAAATTTTAAAAATATTTTTTAAAAGCAAATGGTAAATTTTAATTGTGAATCAGTCTATATTCTAATATATTAAGAGATCCTTTTGGAGAGTGTTGGGTGGTTGGATGAACTAGTATTGTACAGGTTCACATAAATTGGCATGTATTTCATAGCTTCATGCTTGTGTTGGACCTATGTTTCTGGGTGGTTTTTCACAGCACTACTGTAATTAGCATGTAAAGAACAAAAAATCTCTTTTTAGTGAAGCTTTAGTTCAGTCAGTTAGATTAGTCTCACCCCCAAGAGCAAGAGATTCTTTTGAAGACAGGTCATCTTTACAAACAGATAGAAAAAAAAACTCACGGGAGAAACTCAAGTGTTCAGCCTAGGTGATAAACATTTCTCATAGATATATATAGCACAGATACACACATTTGCAGGTATTCATGGCATATAAGAAAGTGTTTCTGTAATTCATGGGTTAGCACCAATTAGTAAAATAAAGATAATATCAGAACATAAAAATTAAGTTGATTATGTATACTTAGAGTACATAGACATGCACAGATCTGAACATTGGATAACTATACAGAGATAAAGGAATCTCTTACAATTTGCATATCAGCTTTACTTCCAGGAGACAACTCATTTACTCTCCATTAACATATGATGAAGCCTGATGTCCAGGAAGAGGAAGGCTATAAAGACTTTTGCCTGTTTACTCCCATCATAATCATGACTACACTACAAATGGACTGACATTGAATACCAATTAGAGTTTCAATTTCATTAGTTACTTGTAAATATCATACACAATTTGTTAAACATATTTATCTTCATGTAAATATGTAACAAATTATGTATAGTATATTTGATATTTGGGGTAAAGTATTAACAAATTATTTTACTAACTTTATAAACTTTTGTGGAATATTCTCTAGGTACCATTGATTATGTAGACCAAGTTAATATTCTTAATAACACCAGACAAATTGTACTGAGTTCAAATAACTTCAGACAGAGAAAAGTTGGAGCATCGTACAATTCCCATCTTCTATAAGGCAACTATGTCTATGAATGCAAATTTTTTAAATGTGTTAGGTGAAACCTTGAGAATCAAAAATATATTTATAGTCACAGTAAAATCCCAACATTACACTGTGATTGAAGGGCAAAAATTGAATTTTATGAAAATGTGCAATTCAATTAATGTGAGGTTAATGAATTAATTGGTTCAAGTTCATGTATTTAGTCAGAATGAGGCCCAGCGGTTTGTCTGTGTGAGCTAAATCCATAACTGGTTTGGGCTGTAGTTTGGCACCACCTAGTGGCTGTTGGCCACTTTGAGTTAAATACTGATGGGGATGATTTGAGGTCTTGTGGATGGGTAGACCTTGACCTCAATGTTTCCATACCTGACCTCATTTCTTTGGACCGTCTCTCCACTCTTTCCCACTTCCATAAGTACCTAGAACTATAAACTTTCTCTGACACTTGATGAGGAATAGGATGTCATTATCAATTGTATTATATACAAATTTATGTTATCAATCGTGGCAGGCTGACATGAGTTTTAATATTTGTGAGTTTCAAATTAATATTCAATTTTACTAAAAGATTAGTTTTCCTTAGACCTTTTAGTTCATCTATGTTTTATTAACTTATAAGCAATATTTAGATAAAAATGAGAGTAATCTATTTCATCTTATTTAAAATTAATGGTTAACCCAAGTTAAGCAGTTAATGTTTCCTAACCAGTAGTTCTTGTCTACAAACTTAGTGAAGTATATTATCTTAAGCATACTAAACTAAATTTTATGAATTAAATATATATATATTTAGACATGATATTACAAGTTATCAATCTAATAAATAAATTAACACAAGCCAGGAACTGAGTTCCTATAAATATCACAATTCAGTTTACAAAAACATCCTATTTTCTCTCAGCTTAAACCCACAAATCTAATATATCAATTATTTTTATTACAAATATTTTAAATAATATACACAGATTCCAAATTTAACATAAAATATTAAGTCTGATTAACCATTATATCTACACATATTTCTTTGCCAGTCCACTGCTCCAGAGAGTTATCCATGAAGTAATCATTTAAGTCTTCTCAACAATGGCTTGACTGACTGATGTGACTAGTTTAGAATATGGGGGATGAGTATGGCGCTTATCAGTCTGAGTTTGAATTAGGGACAGAAATTCCACCAGAATGATTTTCACAAAGTCTTTCTTACAATCCCTATGCCTCTATGCCTTTCACCTAGAATTTGGCTTTGCATTCTCTCTCCCCATCCAATGCTGTGTAGCCTCTTTTAAGTTTTAAGCATGATTTGGCAAATGCAATTATGCCCTCAACCCTAGGTTCTTGAATTTTCCACTAATATATGTCTCGCTAGCAGCAGCTGTATTGTCATGCAAGTGATATGCTATGGACTCTGGCAACCTTTTCATAGTTTTGCTCTTTCACTGGCCACAAATGTGAGGGACTGACAACTTCACTGAATACATATTTAAAGAATGACTTTTGAATTAATCTAAGGAGGACATATCATCTATTTGATACAGATAGTTCAAAATACATTTATTTAGTGTTTTGCTTCAACATGATTCACTTTGAGACTAAAGCAGTTATTCCCATATACCCAAATGTATCTAATAATACATATGAACATCAATAAATTGTTGTTGGTTGAGACCCCTGAATGCAAAATGTTATGAAGAAACTAGAAAAGACATCTCTCCTCACTCTCACACCCCACACAACCAGATGTCTCCAACTTGAGAGTTAATTGCAATGTCACAAAGGCAGTTATGTATTTCCTAGTGAGGAACGTATTACTTTCTTACACCCTACAGCCAAGCTATTGGTATAACCAGGTTATTGTTCCTCCAAAGAAGTGAGATCGATGTTCTAACACCTCTTATCTCCCCCAGAAGGAATTGCATAATAATGGTGTCTATGACAGTATATTTTTAATTGTTTGGGATATAAAGAAATATTTGTTAATATACATTTTATAAATATATATGTATATATACCTACATCAAAAAATCCACCACACAAAATTTTTAGGCAAAAAGTAAGTCATATATTCTTCCTTAAGGCAAATTGTCAAGGAATGCAGCAAAGTTGGAAATATTTGCCTCACAAACAACGAAGCCATAGTTTCTTAAACCGTACTTTTTCCATAAGAATAAAAAAGTCATGGCAGACATCAGATCCCATTTGAGTTTGTGCTTAGGGATTATAAAATCAATGCTGACATTAACAGATCTTCATTCATATGTATGCTGCCTTTTAAGGTACTATTAAGGAAAAACATGAAAGTAGAAAATAAGAATATCCTGTGAAAGCTTATCTACGCTCTGATTATCTTTGTAAAAATTCCCTTTCATTGATTGCAGCTAAACTAACATGAACGAAGAAAAATTACCCCAGTTTTGAAAGACAAATTAATCTTCTGAGACAGTACTGGTTAATCTTATTATTAAAAATAACCAATCAGCCAGTTCTAGACAACTGGTGAAGGCAGCAATAATGTTACCAGTTGCAAACTTAAAATCAGAAAGTAACATGTCCTTAAAAACCATTGTATTAAGCAAGTAAATATGTTTATTTGCAAAATTGGGAAATATAGAAAAGAAAAAATTTAAGTTAGTACTATTGCACAGAAAGAACTCCTATTAACCATTTGGTGTAGGCTTATATGGGCACTCTTTCTAAATAGAGAGGTTTAATTGACTCCCAGTTCCACATGGCTGGGGAGGCCTCAGGAAACTTACAATCATGGCAGAAGGCAAAGAGAAAGCAAAGACCTTCACATGGGAGCTAGCAAGAGCAGGGAAAACTGCCTTATAAAACCATCAGATCTCACGAGAACTCATTCACTATCATAAGAACAGCATGGGAGAAATCATCCCATGATCCAATCACCTCCCACCTGATCACTCCCTCAATGCATGGAGATAATAGAGATCACAATTCGAGGTGAGATTTGGGTGGAGACACAGCTCAACCATATCAAAGGGAAATCAAAGCAGGGTAATCAGGGTAATTAATTAAAAGTCTACCTATAGGTCAAATACCCCAGTTTTCTCTCCACATCCCCTTTACAAATGCTTGTAATGCAGCATTTACTCCCAGGAAAAATTAACAGGGTTCTTTTTGACAGAGGTAAAAATTATCTGTTTGGGAATTATGATTCCTAGGATAGATGTTGGCATTCTACTCTTTCTGGCATATGCATTCCACTCAGCTTAGAGTTCTATCTCCATCCTGTCACCCTAAAGTTAAGCATGTTTTATCTATTTAGCCTCTCTGATCTTCCTTCAGTGTATAGGTAAAACTCCTTAGTCAAGTGAGACTCACTGCTGTAGTTTGGATGTCTGTCCCTCACAATGCTCATGATGAAATTTTATTCTCAATGTTGGATGTGGGGCCTAGTCATGAAAGGTTTGCTGTCACCCTTACAGGAATGAGTGCGTTCTCACTATTAGTTTCTGTGAGAGCTGGTTGTTAAAAAGAGTCTGGTACCTCTCTCTTTCTTATGCATCCTCTCTCGCCATGTGATCTCTGTTCAGACTGGCTCCTTTTTGCCTTCTGTCATGATTGGAAGCAGTCTGAGGCTCTCACCAAAAGCAGATGCTGGTGTCATGCCTCTTGTCCAGCCTGCAGAAACAAGAGCTAAATAAAACTCTTTAATTAATAAGTTACTCAGTCTTGGGTATTCTTTTATAGCAACACAAAACAGACTAAGACACTCACATATACAAAAGAAGAAGAAACCACAGCAATTTCCTAGAAAAATTAACCCAGAAGCACAGCATGCTTTATATATGAAGTTGACTAAGATCTTGAAATAATAGGATACAGCACACTTTAAGTTCAATATGCATTATTAACATTCTTCTCTTTCTTGTGTCTAGATAATCAATACAACACGAAAGAAAGCCCTGATTTGTAGTGTTTGCCAACTTCTGTGATGTAAGTACTTCCACCATTGAAGATTTCAAATGAGCATTGTGACATCTTTGAACACAGAATTGAGAAGAAATGCACAGAAGTACATCATTATATTGTATTCACAATACAGAAAGAACAAGAGTAAATAATTTCAAGATCATCAATAAAATGTAGTAAAGTGTTTAAGAAGTAATGAATATCTTTGTTTCTCATGTATTTTATTTTATTTTACGTGTATGTAATATAATGTTTAATAATGACCATATTTAACAACTGGCTCAAACAATTTCTGATAATTTAAAAATGAGCGTTTGTGAACAGTTACAAGCCAGTTTCCACATGACTGCACATTAGGGATTTCACTCTTGCTGGTAGTTCTTTCAGAACGATTCTCTTACCACCCTTTGAATACCTTGTTTAACTCCTCTTTACTCATTTTAACGGTTTATTAACCACCCCATTGATAGACATTAGCTTTTTTAAAATTTATTTTGTAATTAACAAAAATCATATTAGCAAAAATCGTGATAAGTTTTGCATCAACCTAATACATATTTATCATGTTTTTATATATGTATACATTGTGGAATGGCTAAATAAAGCTAATTAACATATACATTACCTCATGAACTTATTCATTTGTGATGAAAACACTTAAAATTTACTTTCTGAGCCATTTTCAAGTGTACAATATATTGTTACTAACTCTAGTCACCATGTGGTACAACAGATCTCTTGAACTTATTTCTTCTATCTAACAGAAATATAGTATCTTTTGATCAACATCTTCCCAATCCCCCCCATCCTTCACCTTTTTGCCAACCCCTGGGAACCACTATTCTGCCTTCTACTTCTATGAGTTGGTCATTTTTAGATTCCAAGTATGTGTAAGATAATGCAGTACTGACTTGTCTTTCTGTGCCTGGCTCATATCACTTAGCATAACATCCTCTATGTTCATCCATGTTATCACAAATGACAGGATTTCCTTCTTTCAAGAATGAATAATAATCTATTGTATATATAATATATACCACATTTTCTTTATCCATTTATCCGTTTGTGGGTGCTTAGGTAACTTTCATATCTGGGCTTTTGTGAATAATGTTGCAATGAACATAGGAACACTGATTGTATTTCCTTTGGATACATACCCAGTGGTAGGATTGCTGCATCATACTGTAGTTCTATTTTTAATTTTTGGAGAAATCTCCATACAGTTCTCATCTCATAATGAAGCCCTCTCTGATCACACTATTTAACACTGCAGCATATCCCCATCCCTTCCCTTGCACACTTCTTTCTACTTACTGTGCTCATTATCTCCATACAGTTTCTCACCTCAAATATACTATGCTATTTCAGTTATTTGTTCATCCATTCATTAGTTTGTTTAAGTTTATATTTTACTCCCCATTTAAAATATAAGCTCAGTAGAAAAATAAATCCTTGTCCTTTTCAGTATTGTGGCTAAAACAGAGATTCCACAATTTCAATTCATGTTATTTCTTCAGTGAATTTTTTAAAACTTTCAAACATTCTTAAGTGGCACTTAATCAATCTTCCTGTCTGTCCTTGATTGTCTACTATGTCAACAAGTTGTTGAAAAAGTTAAAAATTCAAATCCTGTTTTATGAACTTGATTAAGAAAAAAATATAGATTATTTGATTAAATTCACCTAAATTGGTCCGTAGGAGATTTTATGTGAAACAACTCTGAGTGGGTCAATATAATCTGTATTTTCAGATAGCAGGTAAAATTAATATAATCATAATCATGGCTGTTGAACTCTTGTCATCAGATTTATTATCTGAACACAAGTAAATTGATTATTCTTTGTACAGAGTTGCCCTTACCAAGTTCCTAATGGCTTGACTGGATGCAGTCAGAGCCCATAAATGTCCATTCATGACTCAACCAGGTTCTACATTTGAATCTGGAGCTAATATAGTTTTGGGCAAAAACACTACAGTGTGAGTTGGTATAGTATTACATTAATCCTACATGCTGTTAATTAAGAAAGTATTTTTTAAATCTATAAATGTTAATTATTAAACATTTACTTTAGAGCTTAATGCACTTTAGTTGGAAAGAAACACCTAATTGGTTCAGAAACAACTTGAAATATCTTTAGGAGGCTAAAAGTAAATACAGTCAGATAATTACACTTACCATTAACTTCAGCAGTATACACTAAAAATAGATAATTTATTTATTTTTTAACTAAAAGACTGTACCTATTTTTTGTTTGAAAATGTACAATTCAGTGGTTTTTAGTTCTGCCACAATCACAGGGTTCATAGGGTTCTGCAAGAATCCTTACTGTCTAATTTCAGGAAATTTCCATCTACCCTGAAACAAACTTCATGCCCATTCATAGTCACTTCCAGATAGGCTTAATATCTGGGTGATGAAATAATCTGTACAACAAACCCCATGACCCAAGATTACCTGTGTAACAAACCTGCACATACACCCTTGAACTTAAAAAAATAATAATAATAATCACTCCCCATGCCTTTCTTCCCCTAGTCCCTTGCAAGTGTTAATCAACTTTCAGCCTCTATTGATTTGCCTGTTTTGGATATTTCACATAAATTGAATCTTACAATATGTGGCTTTCTGTGTCTGACTTACTTCATTTAGCATAATAGTTTCAAGATTCATCCACACAGCAGCGTGTATGAGTACTCCTTCCCCAAACTTTTAACTGTTCTATAGAGATACAATTCACATACTAGACAATGCACACATTTAAAGTGTAAAATTCAATGGCTTTTAGTATATTCACAAAGTTGACTATCACCAAAATAAACCTTAGAGCATTTTCATTGTTCCCAAAAGAAACACTGCTCTTGTTAACCCTAATCCTACAATCCTCCATCCCTCTTACTCCTCTCCACTAGTCCTAGATAACTATTCATGTAATTTTTGTCTCTATAGATTTGCCTATTCTGAACATATCGTATTACAGAATTCTATAATATATTGTCTTTTGGGACTGGCTTCTTTCACTTAGAATGTTTTCAGGGTTCCACTATTTTATGACAGGTATCAATGATTCCTTCTTTTTAAATTACAAAACAGTATTCCATTGTCTGGATATATCACATTCTATTAATTCATCAACTGACAGGTGAATTTGTTTCATTTTCACCTTTTGGCTATTATGAATAATGATGCCATAAGCATTCATGTACAAGATTTTATGTAGTTTTATATTTTCATTTCCTTTGGATGTATACTTAATTATGAAATTTCTGGGTCATATGGTAAATATATGTTTAACCATTTGATGAACTGATAAGCCATGCCAAATGGTGTGGTACTGGTATAAAAATAGACACAAGTCAGACACAATAAAACAAATATTGCATTTCTCACTCATAAGTAGGAGCTAAAATATGTGTTTAGATAGACATAGAGAGTGGAATGATAGACAAAAAAGACTCAGAAGATTGAGGGGGTGGCAGTGGGGGTAGATATGAGAAACCACTTAATGGGTACAATGTACATTATTAGAGTGATAGATACCCTTAAAACCCTTACTTGGCTACTATGCAATCTATCCATGTAACAAAATTGAACTTGTACCCCCTACATATATACAAATTTAAAAAACAGAAAAATGATGAAGATAATAAACAGAATAAAATGTATTTTCTTAGTTCTGGCCTTGGAGATTAATTAACATCTTAATTTCTAACCATATAGTTTCGATTAATAGCAACTTAATTTCAATACCATACAAAAATTGCTTCTATATAGCAACCTTTCCTCTTTCATCTTTGTGCTATTATTGTTGTATGATTTATATCCTTCCACATTGTATGTCTATCCAAGCACATTCATAATAAGCACTTTATGTGATTGTGTTTTATATAAGATAGGAGAAAAAAGCATTACAAATAAGTTTTTGGACTTTCCTATGATTCTTTATAACGTTTCTGTTTCAGTGATTTTTTGCCTTGACACTACTCATTTTGTCCCTTTCCAAACTTTGTAAAGCTTAATATTGAATAATAAGAGATGCATCGAATCTTCTCCAAACTCAAGTTTCCTTTGCAAATAATGAATGAATGTCTCCAAGTAGAAGAAACAGCCATTTGAGAGTCACAGCAACATGGGCATGCCTGGTGTATTTGAAGAATAGCAAAGGCCAGCATGACTGCAGCCAAGGGCAGCTAAAGGGGATATAGAAATGAAAATGCAGGAGTATGTCGAACAAACTCATATAGATCCCTGAGGCCAAAGGCAGAACTTCTTGGTTTTGTTCTAGGTGAAAAGTAGCAGAGGCCTGCCAGCCTTGCCTGTTTCTGGGCCTTGTTTTTTTCTTTTAACTGTCTAATGTCTGTCATGAGCACAGCAGAACTCAGATAGCTGCTGCCCTTCACCCTGGCTCCAGCGAGATTGTTGAAACTAAGCTTCTTGTGGCCATGCATGTTTTGAAGTTGGTTTGTTGCTACAGCTGCGAATTGAGTAATATTTTGTGTGTGTGTGTGCGTGTTTATGTCTGTTTTGACCAACATGGATTCCCAGTGCTAGCATGGTTCCCATCAAATAGTAGGTGCTCAGCAAATGAATGAGGGTGGTGAAAACCTTGCGGCTATTGCAACAAAATGCCACAGACTGTGTGGCTTAAACAACAGGGCAAGATAGAGGAGGTGTTACTCTTGATTGGTTACTTTGCTTGTCAAATACATGCTCCCTGCTGAGCCGTTTGTCATCTCTAAGAAATGGCTAGTCCAGGAGGGGCAGCCTGTCCCCAACCAGAAGAGTTTTTTAAGATGTCAAAATATCATAACATACTGAAAACAAAAACATAAACAATATATCCCCTATTATCTTCCTAGTAATTTTTGTACACTCCATATATTTTATGCATATATGTATGTACTTATACATATATGTGCATATATGCTTACAGTATGTGTGTATATTTACCCGTACATATATTTCATAAGTGATATTACAACATATATATTGATTTGCAACTTGTTTTATCACATAACAAACTGAAAATATTTTAATGCTGTTTTTCCTACGAGTTTTAAAAAGCTGCATGTTTTATTACATATCTGTAAAATTAGGTATATGTGTTTAACCAACATCCTATTGATATTTATGTTTTTTTCTAGGTATTTTTCTACAGGTATGCTTGTGCATTTCTACTTGGATATCTGTAGTGCAAATTTGTAAAAGTAGAATTGCTGGACCCCAGGGTACACATGATTTGTATTTAGATAGTGACAGATTGTTTCTCCAAAAGATTCTCCCAGTTTTCCATGTTTATTGTTAAATCTCATTGATGATAAGAATGAACCCTTGTTGTTATAAACCACTGGGCGAGATAAAGAAATTCGAAGAAATCTTGAAGTAGGAAGAATAACTTTTCCACTCATGCCACATGCTTAGCCAGAAGTGAAGAAAATGACACTTTGCCATCTTTCGGCTTTCTCAGGAACAGATTCTAGTTTAGAAATTTACTAAACTCTATGCTTATATTCTTTCCATATAACCAGCAAAATTTTTTACCTTGATCATTACATGGGTATCAAATGCATCAATCTAACTGATTTCTTCAATTCTAGCTTTAAAACATAGTCCAGATATAATGTCCTTTATAGCTAAGTGTCAATGTACTCAAACTACATTAAGCCTCACTGAACTGTGATATGATCAACGTCTAATATTTTTTAGGTTTAGAGAAAATCTGAAAATAGATTTTAAAAACATTTCTTTCATTAGTGTTATTCGCAAATTTTGGGTTACTACCTTCTTTCAGACAAAATATTTAAAATTAATAGTACATGTCCATGTAGTGACAAAGGGAAATTACATGATCACTTTTATTGGAAACGGCAATCTCCAAGGAAGATGGCAAGACATTATAATTGATGAATTCACTCTTTAGCTATATCTCTTAAATCTGAGGTGTTTAATTTTTGTTGAAAGTGTAATATATTGTATTAAATCTTAATTATCTAAATGCCACGATGACCTTGGAGTGATAGCTAAAGATTCACTAGCCAATATTTCAAGATATGAGCAGCCTGTATAATAGTATTGAAGGGTAGACAAAGAGGGATAAAGTATGTAATGAATTATCTATTCAAGCAAATAGATTGAAGTTATATAAAATGGCAATTCAACTACACATCGAAAAAATTACGGTAAAGTGAGAATTGCTCGACTGGCATGGCTTACATTTTCTTCTTTTTATTTTCTCTCACAAGCTGTAATGTGCCGTTTAACACAACCTATCAAGTTAGCTCAAAGAGCATATTATCCTTTTTACTGGCTTAAAGTTTGGCCAAATAATAATAATAGTATCAGATTCCAGCCTGTGAATACCTTTCTAATAGGATTTTGAAAAATCTTAAAGTACTGTGAATAATTTAAATATAAAGCTCTATATATTATCTTGTTGTTATCATTATCTTTATTACTATTAGACTAGCATTTATTTAATTCCTACCAATTCAGAAGTTATCCTAATTAATATAGAACAAACTTGTTAATTTGGAAAGTTCTCATGAAGGAAAATTGTGCAAAGGTGATAGCTTCCTAACTTTGAATCTTACCATGTCATCAAAAAATCATACCAATTACCAATGAAAATAAATAAAATCTCCCAGAATGCATACCCACAGATAACTAAAAGACTGAAAATATTACAAACTTCAAGTTATATCTAAGTAAGCACATAAATAAGCCAGAACATTAGAGTTATGTATAGAGTTTATGCATTTGTTGCTGGTCATGTGTGGATTGCACAGAAAAGAGGAGATATGTGAGAGTTCCATGGGAGAACACAGATTACATCAACTAGGATTGACCCTTCTAAGAAAAGAGACCCACTGATTGGGCAAAGAATATGTTTGAAATATACAACCGTAGTCAGTCCTCTGATATGCCAGGTTTCAAACATATTCTCTACAACACAATATGGAGAATATGTTTGAAATCTGGAGTATCAGAAGACTTACTACTGGGAATTTACAAAAAAACCAGTTTGGAATATGTGAATTACCAGAGGAGGCAGCCCTGGGAAATAACTTTTTCTGGGTTTACGATAATGGGGTAGCTGATGTCCAGATGAGTTTTCCTTAGAATCAAATAATTTTGAAATGCTAAAAAGGATCTGGTAAATAAATAAATGAATAAATAAATACAATCATCTGAGAAGATAAAAAGTTACAAGGAGCTCCAGAGAAAATAGGTATTACTGAAAGTTCATTAGGAGAAAAGATGATAAGAATAAAAAGAGCAAAAAAAAAAAAAAAAAAAAGAAGGTAACCAAAATAAATTTAAAAATGTAAAAAGAGTCAATTCCAAGGGGTAAATGGCAAAGTGTCCTTTTATTCACTTCTGGATAAGCATGTGACATGATTGGAAAAGTTATTCTTCCTATGTCAAGATTTCTCTGTATTTCTTCATCTCACCCAGTGGTTTATAACCACAAGTGTTCATTCTTATCATCAATGAAGATTTTAATAATAAACATGAAAGACTGGAACAATCTTTTGGAGAACAATCTGGCACTATCTAAATATAAATCATGTATATGGCATCCAGCAATTCTACTTTTACAAATTTGCACTACATATATTCAAGTAGAAATGCACAGGCATATCTTAGAAAAATGTCCAGAAAAACATAAATATCAATAGAATGTTGCTTAAACACATACTGGTATATGTGTGTGTGTGTGTGTGTGTGTGTGTGTATAATAAAACATGAAACTTTTTAAAATAAATTTTAAAAAGCATAAAAATGTTTTCAATTTATGTGATAAATTGCAAATCAATACATATGCTATAATATCACTATGAAATATATGTATGGGTAAATATACATACATACTTATAAGTATAAATGCACCTATCTGTATGAGTACATTATATATACATAAAAATATATGGAGTATACAAACATTAGTAAGAGAATAGGGAATATATTGTTTTTATTTTTGTTATCAGTATATTGTATTTCGACATCTTAAAAAAACTCTTCTGATTGGGGACAGACTGACTCTCCTGGTCTAGTCATTTCTTAGAGATAACAAATGGCTCAGGAGGGAGCATGGTTTTGATAAGCAAAGTAACCAATCAAGAGTATCACCCCCTCTATCTTGCCCTGTTGTTTAAGCCACACAGTCTGTGGCATTTTGTTGCAGTAGCCTGGGATTTTCACCACCCTCATTCATTTGCTGAGCACCTACTATTTGATGGGAACCATGCTAGCACTGGGAATCCACATGTTGGTCAAAAACAGACATAAACATGCACACAAAAATAAAGTATTACTCAATTTACGCTGTAGCAACAAACCAACTTCAAAACATGCATGACACACCACAAGAAGCAGTTTCAACAATCTGCTGGGAGCCAGGGTGAAAGGGCAGCAGCTGTTCTGCTGTACTCATGACAGACATTAGACAGATAAGAAAAAACAGGCAGAAACAGGCAAGGCTTCTTGAAGCCTCTGCTACTTTTCACCGAGGATAAAAACCAAAGTTCTGCCTTTGGTCTCCAGGATCCTATATGATTTGTTCACCCCTCCTGCATTTTCATCTCTGTATCTCCCCTTGCTCACTTGGCTGCAGCCATGCTGGCCTGTTGCTATTCTTCAAACACACCGAGCATGCCCATATTGCTGTGACTCTCAAATGGCTGTTTCTTCTACTTGGAGACATTCATTCATTATTTGCAAAGGAAACTCGAGAGATGATTCGATGCATCTCTTATTATTCAATATTAAGTTTTACTTGCTTTTTAAAGTCATATAGGATGATAATTGAATTTATAATAGAATGAGTTGAGTCTTTTTTTAGATTAGTCAAAAGAATGAATTGTTTTTCAAAATTTTGTTTTTCTGATATCCAAAAAAATTACATCCACATAGGATCATCCTGGCTGATATTTAGCGTTCTGAAGAGTGCCAATTGGCTTATTCTGATCATTTGAATCACTTGAATTTCAAATCTGGCAATGTCTTGCTACAAAAATAAAAAAAAAGACCCTTGCAAAATAACATTATAGGTTACATTTTATCTTCTTTATCACAGTGAATAATGGGACAGCTGAAAATTGTTTCAGCCTCATGACAAAGACGGGAGAATCACTTTATGGTTTCTAATTATACAAGCTAGAACAGACATGTGAATTCTCCCTGAAATATTTTCATTTTTGCAGAGACTTACCTGCATCTTTTAAACACATTTCCATTATGTTTGAGTAGTTAAGTGTACCTCATTTTGCATTTTATTTCCCTTGATATTTACATGACAATGGCAAAATAAGACACAGCCAGAATAACATAGTAATGTCCCAAGTATCAGTTCATTTTAAAGGCACAGTTCATTTGAAATGGGCAATAGCCTTGGTAATTAATTAGTCCCTCTCAGCCCTTCATCCTGCTGTTGTATCATGTGACCTTTAGATTTGGCTAGAAGAGGGCATTGGTAGTAGAGAGCAGGAGGAGAGAAAGTTCTATACTTCTCAAGTTGCTTCTCTGGCTGGATAGCAGTTTGATAGTAGCAGTGATACTTCATCAACAGCCACAGTTCCTGTGGGGTGGACCCTCACTCATAGGGGCAGTTCTCACAGGTTTTAGCAACCACTTACTCTACTTCCACTCAGGCCTTGAAATGGTCAGGCTTCATACCATCCTACTCCTCTGTGGTTCACCTTCTCTTGTTGGTTCCCTTAACCCTGCCTCCAGCTTTCTAACTAGTCCTTTCATTACTTATTCCATGACCCTGTGACAATGTCATTTCTTTACTGTCCAGGACCATGGCTTATACCATGGCTTATAATATCATCTATCATGTGCTGTGTCCTACAAAAGTTTTAAAGTAAAAATGGTCAAGATGACAGTCAATGATAGTTTTCCAACTGGCCAGTCATTTCACATCATAAAGGTAAGATTCAACTCATTCACCCTTTCTTTCCAGTAGACTTGTCCCCCATGCTCTTCTGAGAGCTGAGGAGATGACCATGGTCTGGCCAAGCCTCAGTCTACCCTTCTCCCCCTTTTCTCCTCAATATTGGTGGAACCTGCTATCTGTTGAGAGAACCCAGGCAGCTTTTCTGCTTGCTTGGATTCTGAAGCATATTGGGACCATCTATTTACTTAAAAAAAAAAAAAAAAAAAATCCTGGCCGAGCACTGTGGCTCACGCCTATAATACCAGAACTTTGGGAGGTCAAGACGAGCAGATCATAAGGTCAGGAGATAGAGACCATCCTGGCTAACACAGTGAAACCCCGTCTCTACTAAAAATAAAAAAAAAATTAGCTGGGCGTGGTGGTGGGCGCCCATAGTCACAGCTACTCGGGAGGCTGAGGCAGGAGAATGGTGTGAACCTGGGAGGCAGAGCTTGCAGTGAGTGGAGATCATGCCACTTCACTCCAGCCTGGGCGACAGAGTGAAACTCCATATCAAAATATAGGCAAGTTTATAGTTACTTAAAACATAAGTCTCCGTTTCCAATGCCATGAGTAGCATAGGAATATATTATTATTTCCTAAGATTCAAATGATATAAAGCACACAGGGTAGAATGCTCAAAGGTCCCCTTTCTTACCTCCCATTTCTGTCTCTATAGATTTGTCTAGTCCATACATTTCATATGAATGGAATCATACAACATGTGGTCTTTTGTGACCAGCTTCTTTCACTTAGCCTAATGTTTTCAAGGTTCATGATGTTGTAACATGTGTCAGTACTTCATTCTTTTTTGTTGCAAAGTGATATTCTATTGTATAGATATACCACATATTGTTTAACTATTCATCAGTCCATGTGTATTTGTACAGTTTCTGCTTTTTGGCTATTATGAATAATGCTGCTATAACTTATGCAAAAGTTTCTGTGTGAATATATATCTTCACTTCTTTAGGATATATAGGAGTGAAATTGTTGGGTCATGTACTAACTCTAATGTTTAACATTTTGAGAAACTTTTCCAAGAATATTCAATTGGCTGTAATTTATTGGTGACATTTTCTGTAGTATTGTGGAGTTTATAAGGCAAAGAAAGTTTTATGAAGATCATAAATATTTTCTCTACATGATTAATTGAGAGATATAATTTTGCTGAAAAGGTAAATTTACTATTCTAAAAATATTTATAGATATAAAGAGAAATCTAGAAAAAATAAAATCTATGTTTCAGACGAATTTTATTCACAGTTATGGCCAGGTTAGATGATTATTACAAATATTTAGAGCTTAAGTTTCAAAGTGTTGTAGGTAGATCTTATAAATCATCATTTCAAACGTCTATATCTTACATTTAAGATATTAATGCTAAAAATTAATGCTCAAAAATACTCAAAATTAATTCTCAAAATTAATGTCTATCTCTCTAATAGAAGAGAGAGGGTTTGGGGTATACATAGATTTTTTAAAAAAGTAAAGCTAGACCTGTTTGAGGTGGATAAAATAACAGATATATTCCATTTTTATGATAATGTGTAATGATCTTGATTTTATAGGGGAATTTTAGTTAATGCCCATGTAACAAATTATCTTCAATATAATAGAGTTTCTATATGCTATTTATCAAGATAGCGCTTTAAAATTTCTTAATTTAAGTATTCTTTTAGCAATTTATACTATAAGTATATTACTATATTCATGGTTTACATAGAAACCACAACTCGAATGGTAATTGACTTATTTAAAATCAAATGGTAAACAGCTGTAATTTTAATGCTTGTTTCCTAATTCTATACCTAGATTTTTGTAGCAAAGCTTCAAAGCTTGGACGATATAAGAAAATGTACTTTGTAGATTAGTTGCCCATAATAGTGACTTCCAGTAAACTGTGATGGCTTCGTGAGGCTATTACTTAAAGTTTATTATACTTCTACGGATTACCTAGCAAGAGCTTTGCTGAGTTCTGTAGGAGGTGATACCTCTAGGAGATACCTGATGGAATCATGGAATCCAATCCAGGGCTTCTCAAGGGGCTTCTAGAGATAGTTTCCTGTAAATGCAAACCTTATTTGAAGGGCTGTGAATTCTGCTAGATATGTAATTTGTGATAAAGAAAATGCTTCACATTAAAACTATTCCCTTCATTTTTGTGTCACAGATGTAGTCATTCAATGATATTTTCTATAAAAGTACTGACAATTAATATTGCAATTTTCAAGCAAAAGCCCTTAAGAAACTAGCATTCATCCAAATACTTTTCTTTTCAATAAACACTATCAACAAAAGACATTAGACGTAATGATTTCTAAGGGCCACAACACGGGTTTTATAAATTAAATATCTTCAGGACTGTCTCTGAGAACAGTAATCAATATTTTATTTTATTTTATTATTTTAAGCTATTTTCTATTCTTTTTAATACCAACTTTCTCTTGTCCTTCCTTCCTACCTCTCTTCCTTCCCTCCTTTCTTTTTTCCTTCCTTCCATTCTTTCTTTCTATTTTATACTTAATTTTTCTTTTGCATGTATATGTTAATTTTCTTGTGTGCTTGTAGCTTCTTGGGTTTTTTTTTTTTTTTTTTTTTTTGGTTCATGTTTAAAAACAAGGCATTTGAAACTTGATGGGGACTTTGGTTTACATGAAGGAGGACTGATAATCAACAAGAGATTACTTCTCTTTAGTTAAGGAAATTCAATAAGATTGAAACTGAATATCCTTGATCCAGGATACTAATGCCCATGGTAGTAGAGCTAGTTCACCAAATACTGTGTTGAGTGATTGCTGTGTATGCTGATCTTAGGAAGAAGAGAAGATAGGCACTGTGGTCAAGTCGCTCCCTGGAAACACCTCATCCTTAATAACATTATTTTGGGAATTGCTGGACTCAAGGGATACAATTATAAAACTTGGACTTTGGTCTAAAATAAACCCATACTGTTTTACCATTGTCAAGCCAAAATATTTTATTACTGGAAACAAGTTTATGCTCTAGTTTGACTATTTCCACTAGTGGCACTATGGCTCTCCTTTTATCTCTTGTTTAAACACTTGAAATTATTCTCAGATCCTCATCTCTCCGCTTGTATTCAATTTAGTAATTTATCTTACGTCTTTTCCTCTTTTCCATTTACGCTGGAGCCACCCTTTTCCTGGACTTCTATAATGTTATTTTAATAAATGAATCATGTTTGCCATGACTGTGCCCATGCCTGCAGGAAGATAGTCCAAATATTCTGGTGCCAGGCAGAAGCAATTTCATATCCTGGCTTTGCCCCTAAATATCTACATTAAATGAGGAACTTACTTAACCTCTTTAAGTTATTATTTCTTTTGTAAAGTTGAGATAATCATAGTTCTTACCATATATGCTTTGGAGGAATTTTAAAAAGAAATGTAAAATGCTTCACACAGTACCTGCCACATACTAGGTCCTAAATAGTAAAAAATGTTAACTATTACTGTTAAAATTGTACTGCCTGTCAACTTTTACATTATTACATTTAACCCAACATTCTTAACACATAAAATAAAAGCTATAGTTATTTATATCAAGTGTGTCTCTTTTGCATAGCAAGAAGCCGCTTCTAGATTCTTAATGACAAATCCATGGCTACTAGCATTTTACCGTCCCTATTTTTCAAAAATTTTAAAAGACAAATTATAATTGTATACAGTTATGGAGTGCAATGTGATCTTTTGATATATGTATACAATGTGCAATGATTAATTCAAGATAAATTAACATATCCATCACCTCACATACTTATCATTTTTCATAATGACAACATTTGAAATTTACTTTCTTAGATTTGAAATATGCAATATGTTGTTATTAACTATGTAGTTACCATGTTGTTCGATCAATCTCAAAAACTTGTAACTCCAATTTAACTGGAATTTTATATAACAACTTTCCATTCCTTTTTCCCCAACCCAGCCTCTAATAATGACTATTTTACTTTGAGTTTGACTTTTTAATTTCAACATGTAAGTGAAATCATGTGGTATTTGCCTTTTTGTGCCTGGTTATTTTACTTAGCACAATATCCTCCAGGTTCATCTATGCTGTTGCAAATGATATGATTTTGCCCGTTTGTTAAAGACTGGATAATATTCGTGTGCACATGCACATCTGTGTGTGTGTGTGTGTGTGTGTGTGTGTGAATACACTACATTTTATTTATCGATTTATCTATTGATTCCATATCTTGACTATTGTGACTAATGCTGCAATGAACGTGGGAATGTAGCTACCTCTTTGACATGCTGATTTCAATTTCTTTGCATATATAGTTAGATATAAGATTGCTGAGTCATACGGTAGTTCTATTTTTAGTTTCTTGAGAACTCTCCTTAGTTTTCCTTAATAACGTTACTAACTCACATTTCCAACAACACTGTACAAGAGTTTCCCTTTTCTGCACATCCTCACCAACACTCACCTTTCATCTTTTTAATAATAGCTATACTAAAAGGAGTAAAGTGATACCTCATTGTGGTTTTAATTTGTATTTTCCTAGTGAGTAGTGATACTCTGTACAAAAAATCTCTAAAGACTCTACCAAAGACTGTTAGTATTGATACATAAATTCAGGAAAGTTGCAGTATGCAAAAATTAGTATACAAAAATTAGTAGTATTTATATATGCTAACAATAAACTATCCAAAAAAAGAAATCAAGAAAAAAATTCCATTGAGAGTAGCTACGGAAAAAAAAGCACTTAGGACTAAACTTAGCCAAGGAGGTAAAAGGTCTGTAAACCTTGGATAAAGCAAATTGAAAATAAATGAAAGGAAATTCTGTGTTCATAGCTGGGAATAATTTTGTTAAAAATCTCCATACCGCCTTCCAAAATCTATAGACTCAATCAATCCCTATCAAAATCCCAAGTCCTTTTTCACAGAAATAGAAAAACAAATTCTAAAATTCATATGGAACTGGAAATTATCCTGAATAGCCAAGGCAATTTTGAGAACAAAACCGGAGGCATCAAACTACCTGATTTTAAAATATGTTACAAAGTCATAGTAATTAAAACAGTGTAGTATTGGCATAAAAACATACCACAATAAAACAGGATAGAAAAACCCGAAATAAACCTACATATTTACAATCAATTGATTTTTGTCAAAGATGGCAAGAACACACAGTGGAAAAGTTTGGTCTCTTCAATTCAATAAGTGGTGCTGGGAAAACTGGATATCCTCATGCAGAAGAATAAATTTAGACCTTTATCTTACAGCACATACAGAAATAAACTCAAAATAGATAAAAGACCTAGACATAATAATCGAAACTGTAATACCACTGGAATAAAACATAAGGGAAAAGCTCTGCACCAGTTGTCTGGGCAATGATATTTTAGATTTGATCCCAAAAGCTTTGTCAATAAAAGAAAAAATAAACAAATGAGATTTCTTCACACTAAAAGCTTCTGGACAGCAAGGGAAACAATGCTAACAGAGTGAAGAGACAACCTACAGATTGAGAGAAAAAATTTTGCAAACCATACATCATATAAGGGATTCATGTCCAAAATACATAAGGAATTCAACTCAATAGCAAGAAAACAAGTAACTCGATTTTGAAAATGGGCAAAGGAGTTAAATAGACTTTTCTCGAAAGAAGACATACAAATAGGTAACAAGTATATGAAAAAAATTTTTTCTCTATTCTTAACCACTTGCAATTCACACCCCTAAAAAGTATAGATTCCTATAATGCCTTTTTGAGTATCAACCTCATAATGAGAAATCATATTTCTTCCAATTGACTGAATAATTAAGTATAAATGCCTTAAATTATGTTGAAAGTGCTTTCCTATCTGGCCTCTACCTACTCCTGATTCTCCACTGATGCCCTATTATTTCTGCGTATGAATAAACCATGTCAGCAAAATTCATCTTCTTATTGTCTGTGAGTCCACTGTTATATATCGTGTCCCTATCATTTTACTGATGAAATGATAAAAATTTCTCCTTGAATTCTTAATTCCAGCTTCAATCTCTACTTAAAGTCTAAAAATCAGTGGCCCTTAGTTTCTACTTCATTGTTTTCTACCACATTTATGGCATACTATTTTGTATTTTTATTAATCTTTATTACAAACATGACAAATCTTTAAACTTAGTTAGGTACCATATGCAGTTCACCATTATCAGTAAGTAGACAATAAATAAGGAGAGTAGGACCAATTGCAATGGACTCTTTAACAAATTCGCACACTAGACCCAGCCAATCCACTTGGAATAGAATAAGAAATAATTCAAAATGCAAAAACAATGTTCATGATACATACAGATGTCCATGAAGAGATTGTTACTGTTTTCAGTCGCAAAAATTTTGAAATGACCTAAACGTCCAACTATAATAAGGTGGTTAAAAAATCGCAATGCATTCACTTGGTGAAGAAATATATGTTATTAAAAATTAGGTGGTAATCAGTCTAAAAAACATGGAGAAATGCTTCTTCTTATATTTCTTACTATTTACTGAGAAAGTACTTTATTCCAGAGTTGGGCTAAGAGGCTACACATATCCATTAACTTCATTCTTTCTATATTACCTGATGACAATGGAATTTCTACTATTTTATTATTCATCTGTTTACAGCACTGTAGCCACTACATTTGCAAGCTCTCTAAGAAGGATTATTGACAATGTTGATAATAATCACAGGATCTGTCTATTAAAAAAATACAGAAAAATAGAGTCAGGAATGATGCTACCACAATTTTGCATTTTGATTTCTTTCCTGGAGACTTGTTTTTATGAGTTTTGGCTATTATAGATGGAAGTAAGTTTGAGCTCTCTTGTAATTGTCAAATTAGCTAACCTGAAGTCAGTATCTTGTAGGTTCTGTTTTTGCATCCAGGTAGTCACCCGTTTGTAGAATAGGTGAGCTTTACAATGATCTAATACAGCCTGGGCAGTAAACGGTAAGAATGGATGCCTACAGTCAATAAGAATCAATGCCAACATAAGTAAGTAATAATGCCATAGTTGTGCATAGTGGGTTAATATCCACCTTAGTGATTGAACATTAAAAATTTATTTGTGCTGTCTTATGCCCTTTCAGTCACACTTCACCAGCAAACCCTGAACTATTAAACTCTTAGGAATCAACTCATGCTTCCACGGATGGCTGAGCAAAGTTTTAATGAGACAATCTAACACACTGAAAGCAGTTTCCTCATGAAATCCCAATAACCAAGATAAGTAGAGTTTCCAATAAGTTATATTGAGAAATCTGTACAGAGTTCTTAATTAAGTGGCAAAGATAATTACAGACTTCTAATTAGCTACTTAGTTGCTATGAATTAGTGAATCTCATTGCTTGGATAGCTTTTACTCAGTTTTGTTGTTGAAAAAAATACATCCTCTTCAACTTCCTTCTTATTATTCTCTCACAGTAATTAACCATTTCTTTGTACCACTGACCTTTTTGAAGAGGCATTTAATTATTGTTAATCCTTAGCTCTTGTTTTTAATCATCAAAAAAAATGTAATAGCTTTGGCAGCAACAAGCCCCTTAGCTTAGGACTGGATCTATGAGAATGATAGAACGTTGAGTCACATAACCTGAAGACTATGTAGCCCATTTCTTAAATAGATGAGAAATGCTCCCAAACTCTATTACCAGGAAAGGGAAAACATTAGCTAATATTTTATGGTACATATTTGACCTTCTTATGTGTTAATGTATTTCTCCTAATCATCATCTCCTCATTATTGAAGAGAGAAGTTCATCTTAATGGACAATTGAGTTTCACCTCCAATATAGGCCAGTGAAGGAGAAAACATTAAGAATCCACTTCAAAACAATCTTTTTCATTTACTGAACATATTCTCAGAGGCTTGACAGAAAGACTCCTTTATTCCTTTCTGTTGATTGTAGAAATAAATAATCATAGAGTAGAAAGAAATTTTTTTTTTGGCCAAAATTTTGAGTTCTATTGATGGTCATAACAAAAAGAACAGTGATAACAATAACAATAATGATTTGTTGGCTAGTATGTGCCAGTCATTGGAGTAGGAAGAATTTTAATTCAGTGAGTTGATGGAGGAAACTAAGAAGTTTATATTGATACATAACATATAATAGAAATGATCACACCATTGCCCTTCCATGATCTCATGGATGGGATAAAAGAGTCTATTGACCCCCTATCTCTTCCATTCATTCTTTCTAACAATTATTGCCCTCATTGCCTCATCTACCCATTTCTTATTTTATTTAATAAACCCATATGTTTCCTTGATGACCTAATCCAGAACAAAGGACAAATGATAGTTCCTGACCCATTGTAAATACTCTTTTTTAAAAAATGAATGCTCTTAATGAAAATCTATCCCATGAAGTAGTCAAATATGGCCCCTCTCAGAGTCACAATACTACACATTCTAGCATGAAGGATACGGAGGTGCCAGACATAGTCTATCTTTGGCATGAGGACATTAAAAGCAGATGGACAAACCCAACCTCTATCCCGAGTTTACATTGATTGAGACGGAAACTGATTTGGTAGGGAAGTGGACAAAGATAGACTATGTCTGAGAAAAACTAATCCGTTGAATAAAAATAGAAAGGCTAGTGAAATTTGATTAAGATTTATTTATTTATTTATTTATATTTAACTTCTGTGTTCTTGAGTAACAGTAGAACTCAAAGGGGTTAGAGCTGTGAGGGGAACATTAATACAATTCTTTAATCCCTATGCGAACTTGGGGAAGTCATTTGACTTCTTCAGGCCTCAACTTCATCAATCACTAATTCTACTCACTTAACAGTGTGGTTGACTACTTTACATAAATAATGCACATATGTTTCTTAGTCAAGTGCTTGCCATATATTAAGTACTAAATAAATGTTACCAACTAGTCCAATTTATCTATCAAATACTGAAAAGAACTAGCCATTACTTTCTAAAAACTAAATTCAGGACAGCTGCAGTTTTAAGACATTCCACTGAGGCACAGAGGAACAATATATGACGGATTCTAGAGTGTACCTTTCCAGTCTTCCTCTGGCAGGGTTGACTCAGGTTATGCTGGAATGTGGCCTTAGCCACTGCTTAAGTGGACCAGGTTGACAGTCTTGTCACACTGAATTAGCATGCTGGAATTGGCATGCACACTGAGCTTAGCGTTGAACAATTCTCAAAGATAAAACTCCACTTTCTCTGAGGAGGTACTGGGTGTATTCACAACAGTGCCCCCAGCACGTTGCACATGCAGTCTGCAGCGCCCCTATTACTCCGCTTACACCACCTCCCACCATCGTCAGCCCCAGCTTATGTAACCTTGGTAGGATGGAGATTGAAGTTTGTCCATCTACTTTAATGTCCCTATGCCAAAGTCCCCTTGGTATGTAATGAATGTCAAGCCTGGCGTAAATCTGAGAACTGTGATCTTGTTGTTGGTACTAGGTTTTCCAGTCCTCATCTAGTCCTCCAAGTCCTAAGGTTTCCAGCGAGCAGGAGTGGAACTGAGGCCACAATAAAAACCTGGTGACCTTTCTCAATGCTGCCATCTAAGTGAGAGAGTTGGCACGGATCCAAGCAGAACTGGTCATGGCCAAATGTTCCCTGTTTGTTCCAGGAAGGTCTGATAGACCTGGGAAACAGGGTTCTATTTTCTGATTCTATTGAGGCAATTAAAAAGACCATCAGGGCCAAAGTAAAACTTTGTATTTGGTGTCTTTTTAATATTTATAATGTGCAAAATAGCATTTTACTGTTTAGTTTCTATATTCAAGGAATTAATGCATTATAACCATGAATGTTACATAAAATTCTAAAATCAGCTATATCTTCAAACGTATTAGATGTATTAGTCCACTTTCACTGATAAAGACATACCCAATACAGAGCAATTTACAAAGGAAAGAGGTTTAATTGGACTTACAGTTCCATGTGGCTGGGGAAGCCTCACAACTATGGCGGAAGGCAAGGAGGAGCAAGTCACATCTTGTGTAGATGGCAGCAGACAGAAAATGAGCTTGTGCAGGGGAATGCCTCTTTTTAAAACCATCAGATCTCATCAGACTTATTCACTATCATGAGAACAGCAGGAGAAGACTTGCTCCGTGATTCACTACCTCCCAGGTCCTCCATCGGGAACTCAAGAGATGAGATTTGGTGACACAGCCAAACCATATCATTAGATGTCACAAATTCAAAAAAAAATTTACAATAGTTGTAAAAATTACCTTCTCTAAGAAACATATGCATAAATAAAGTTGCTTGAAATGAGTATAGAACACATAATTTACTACCTAAAAGCACAGATTTTAAAAATAATTTAAGTAAATTATGTTTTAGTAGTTCATAACCAATGAACTTTTAAACTCATTATTTCAGGACTTCCACAGACAATAATCTTTAGTATAAAAAAATGGTTTTAAAGACATTTTTATTTTTATCGCCAAATGTTTACTTCTTTTTAGGGATAAAATAGGTCTTGATATAACTTAATGAAAAGCTGGAGTGTGTGTGTGTGTGTGCGCCAGCCAGGTAGCAATATTATTATATATGTATCTAAACACCGTTAGGAAACAGGTCAAAATGACCATATTTCCATGTATATTCTTATACAGTATGGAAATAGCCACCCAGGTGGGTACATTGGTATGCATGTTCTAGAAAATGAAGAATAGAACGAATTAAGGAAAGATTATCTTCCTCCTTTTGTAATTTTATTTCAATCGCTTTTGGGGAACAGGTGGTTTTGATTACATGGATAAGTTATTTAGTGGTGATTTAGTGGTGATCATGGGGTGCACCTGTCACTGAGCAGTGTACACCCCCTCCCACCCTTGCCCCCAAGACCCCATAGTCCAAATTATCATTCTTATGCCTTTGCATCCTCATAGCTTAGCTCCTACTTATAAGTGAGAATATACAATATTTAGTTTTCTATTCCTGAGTTACTTTACTTATAATAATAGCCTCCAACTCCATCTAGGTTGCTGCAAATGTCATTGTTTCATTCCTTTTAATGGCTATGTCTTTCTCTTCAATGTTCTCTACAAATGCACCTGCACCTAAAGGTATATGATTGGGCAAATTCTATACCTATCATAGGCTATAACTTGGTCTCTAATTTCACACATGAAATCTTTTTTCATCCACTAGCAGTTAATTCAGTGAGGATATACACTGTCCTTTCCTTGTTCCCCAAGCACCAGCAAAGTGTTTAGTTGGGTGTTTAGTTAATCTCTCCTTAAATATTGAATAGAAAAATCTTCATTTGCAGAAACTGTTCTTTATGAAGTCCTAATATATGCCATGTGCTCTGCTGTGTGCTCTTTGGAGACTCTTTTTGCAGGGGCCTTTGAGAACAGTATGCTGAGAATAGATAGGGCTCAAGGACAGTATCTCCAATTGAACTTTTAATGAACTCCCGTAGGCGCCAAGAAGGTGGACAGATAAGGAAGAGCATAGAAACAAAGAACTGAGTAGAAGGTTACATCTGGAAAAAAAAGTTTGTTTTGCATTACATTCTTTCTGCTGACGTGGGGTTTATGAAGTATAAATAAAGTGAGGCGGAGGCTCTGAGCGCGGCCGCCATATTCTCTGTGTGTCTTTGTCTTTTGTGTGTTCTTTCATTCTCCACCACCCCCGGCATGGACCCCAACAAGTGGCGCAGCGAGCAGGGTCAGCAGGGGTGAGTAGGGGAGAACAAGAAGGGGAACCCCCTAGGGGCGGGTAAGGCCCAGATATTGTTAAGGGGAACCTTCTTAAGCTTTCATTATGGGAATTCCATCTCTCTGGCCTCAGAATATTTATGGCTGTTTCAAGGACTGTTGCTGTCTATAGGAGTAGAAGTGAAAGAAAAAGACTTTGAAGTGATTGTTTGCCCATGTTGAACAACATTGTTACTGGTTTCAGTATCAGACTAAAGTGCAGCTGAATCACAGAGAATGGTTACAGGTAGTAAAAGCTCTGCTTAGAGCTCTCCAGTTAGGGGATATTATGCCTCTAAAATTGTGGACCTTGTGTAACTCTATCACTCAGACATTAGAGTTACTTGAGACTGATTCAGAGTGTGGTAATGTAGCCACAGGAGAAAAGGTATCTAAGGATTTGGGAAAAAAATAAATCTGAATTGGAGCCCATTTGTGCCAGGATAACAGAGGATGGGGGGGTAGCAAAAGGGGGAGAAGAAAAAAAGCCAGCTTTTCCTTCTTCTAAGGGAAATTCTGACATACAGTGTATTATGGAAATGCTTCAACAAATATTACAGATATATTCTTCTCATTCACCTTTGTGAGCTTTCCCTGTTTCTTTTCCTTCTGCCCTGTTAAAAAAGGATTTTCCAGAGCCTCCAACCCCCCGGCTTCCTTATCTTTACCTTTGTTTGGCAAAGTTGAAGCCCTGTTCACATCAGACATACTTTAAATTTATACTAAACACCAGTTTAATATGTCAAAACCAGTGTATATGTATATCTTATTGTTTGTTAAAATATTATGAGTATTTCAATAGTCAATAAATAAGCACATTAATATTAACTATTAATATTAATATAGTATTAATAACCCCAGCTAGGGAATTGTTATGTTATAGGGGTGCATAGATTCCACCAATTTACACTCCAAACAAAAGTTGAGTATTCGAGTTGCTTAACACATTAACTACCTCTTGATATTTTCTGTGTTTTTAAATTTTAACCATTGTATTGTGTATATAATGATTCTCAATTTGGTATTAATATACATATTTCCTAGTGAGTAATGATGTTAGACATATAGGTTTATTGTCATTTCTTTGTTCTACTACTTTTGGTTGGGTTATTTGCCTTTTCTTATTAATATGTTGGGATTCTTTATATTTGGGGATATGAGTATTATTATATATTATATATACTTTTAATTAAAAAAAAATTTAAGGAGCTGGATCTGTTTCTAATTATTTGTGCTTCTTTTGCGCCTAATACTCAGTTTTCAAATGGTGGCAATAATGTCCAATTTAATGCCTTACAAATTAAATTTTTTAAAAAAATAAAAGCTGCCATTTCTAACTATGGACCCCTATCCTTGGTCTTCTTGATATTTTTTCATCAGAAAATTTAATGATTCCTATAGACTGGAAGACTTTGGGGAAGGCTTTTCTTGATCATTCTCAGTGGTTATAATTACACAGCTGGTAAATGGACAAGGCACATGTACAGACTAAAAAAAATGTTATGTGTGATCCCCCAGGACCCACTGAGGAACAACTCACAGGCACGGGCCAATATGCTACTCTTAATGCTCAGACTGGTCTAGATGATGTTGCCTTTACTCAAATCAAAACTTTGTTTTTAAGGGCCTAAAATAAGGTAAAGATAACAGGAAAATCTTCCCTTTCCTCTGTGAAGATTTTACAGGGCACAAATAAACCCTATCCAAATTTTGTAGCCCGTCTTCAGGATACTGTCTTAAAAATTTTGAGTGCTGGCCTTACTTCAAAAATTTTGTTGCAAACATTGTCTTTTAAAAATACTTATACTGACTGTCAAAAATTGTTAAAATCATTAAAGGCCAATGGGGCCAATTTAGATAAAAATATTAAAACTTGTGTTAGTGTTAGAGGGGCTATTTATAATGCTCAATTATTTGCTGGAGCTTTGTCTAAAGCCTTAAAAGAAAATAACAAACAAAGTATTTGTTTTCAGTGTGGTAAACCTAGACATTTCAAAAAAAAATGTCATAAAAATTGAACACTTTTATCCCTCAAGGCAAAAAGCTACCTTCAGAGGTGTACAAATGTTGTAATAAAGGTTGACATTGGACAAATAAATGTCGTTCCAAAACTGATAAAAGTGGAAATTTACTGTCTCCTCTCCTGGAAAATGAGAGTCAGGGCCCACAGGTTTAAGGCCCCAACAATTACAATACAAGTCTACTACAATATTCAGTGAGCAATGGCCTACAACATTAAGAAATAAATTCAAGTCCTCCTTAAGGATCCCACACCTTACCCCAGTTTCTCAGCTTTATGCGGCAACTAAGCAGAGCGCCACTGCTGACTTAGCTATTACTCAGCCTTATACTTTGTCTCCTAATAAAAAAGTATATAAATTAACTATTAGAGTGTGTGGCCCTTTGCCAAAAGGACATGTAGGACTTTTGTTAGGTCAAAACAACAGTACTATATGGAAGTTAATGATGATTTCAAAAATCATTGATCTTGATGTTACTAATAAAATTCTTATTATGGTACAAGTTCACAATTTATATGCCTAGAGGCCGGGGAACGTATTCTCAATAGGAAGGGTTTGGTAACACAGAAAAAACTGTTTTTTGGAAAACTTTAGTTTCTAATCAAAAGCTCTTATGTTCATTACATATTAATAAAATAGTTTTTAAAAGGTTAATTGATATGGGGGTAAATATGTCTATTATTTGTTTAAATTAGCGGCCTATACAATAGAAAAAAATATAAGTTTCAGTTATACTCACTGACTTGGGTGCTACTTCTGTGGTTTATCAAAACGTAAAACCTTTAACCTGTGTCGGTCCTAAAGGTCAACAAGGTCAAGTGTTTTTTTATATTATTCCTATCAATATTAATCTTTGGGGACAAAATCTTTCTTAACAATTTGGTGCTTTTTTAAACATTCTTCATATTTCCTCAACTGTCAAAAATATAATGTTCAAAATGGGCTACAATCCTTTAAACTCATAGCCACTGTTCACCAGCCTCAAGTTTTATAATTAAAGTGTAAAACGACCACTCCTCTTTAGGTAAAACAGTGGCCATTATCTAAAAAAATACTTAGGATTTTTAAAAAGTAAGTCAAAAAACAAATGGCCAAGAGAAATCTAAAGCCACGTACTTCTGCATAAAATTCCCGTCTTTGTCTTGTTCTTAAAACTATAAGTGTTTACATTCAACCTAGGAAAAGTTTACAGCCCGGTCTTCCTAATCCTGCCCTTATCCCACAAAGTTAAAAATTAATGGTCATAGATCTCAAAAATTGTTTTTTCTCTATTCCATTACAACCTCAAAATTGTAAAAAGTTTGCCTTTATTATTCCTAAATATAATAATAGACAACCTATTCAAAAATATCAACAAAAACTTCTTCCCCAGGGTATACTTAATAGTCCTACTATATGTCAAAAATTCATACATAGAACTTTAAATCCTGTAAACAATCAGTTTCTAACTGTGTTAATTTATCATTGTATGGATCTTCTCTGTCCCTGTTTTTAATAATTTTCAGCCACTTTCTCGATATCAATAGAAAGTTTTACCTCAAGGTACGTTAAATAGCCCTACCTTGTGTCAAAAATTTGTCCATAGGGCCTTAGATCCTGTTCGAAAGCATCATCCTTCTATTTTTTAATATCATTATATGGATGACATTCTTCTTGCTACACCCACCAAAAAAAAGCAGCAAGATGCTTTTGTATCATTACAAACTCAGCTTTCTTTCTACTCCCTTAATATTGCCACAAAAAAAAATTTAACTAAATTTTCCTATTCAATATTTAGGTTATACCTTACAAACATATTCGACCCCAAAAAATTCAAATTTGACGTGATCATTTAAAAACATTAAATGATTTTCAAAAACTTCTAGAAAACATTAATTGAATGCGTCCTGTTTTAGAAATACCAACATATCAGTTATAACATCTTTTTTCTATTCTAAAAAGAGACAGTCACTTAGACAACTCAAGCCATTTAACTCCTTTGGCTTTACAGGAACTCCAACTTGTTGAAAAACAACTTCAAAAGGCCCTTCCTTTTGTTTATTTCATACTTTACCTTCTCCCACAAAAATGATTCATCAAACTAGTCGACCACTAAAATGGATCTTTTTGTCCAATAAAATATCTAAATGCTTGACTACTTATATCAATCATTTAGCTAAACTAATCATCAAAGGACGGCATCACTGTCGACAACTTTGGAGAAAAGATCCTTCCTTAATTATTCCTCAATTCACTCATAATCAAATCACTTATCTTCTTACAACTTCTAATTCTTAACAAGTTACTTGCGCTTCTTTTGTTGGACAATTTTCTACCCAATATCCTAAGTCTCCAATCTTTTCATTTTTTAGGTAACATTCTGTGTTGCCTTTCTCACCAATTTCTGTATTTCCTATTCAAGGTCCTACCTTTTTTACTAATGCTAGTAACAATGGTAAGGCTAAATATTGAAGTGTTCATCAATCTCAAGTTACAGTTTATCCTTATCCCTCGGTACAACAGGAAAAACTGTTTACTATTCTCATGGTCTTACTTAATTTCCCTACTACTGGTTGTAACATTGTTAGTAATTCTCAATACGCCGTTTATGTTACTTCTTATATTTCTCAGGCCACTTTACCTCTTTGTACTACTTCTTCTCTTCAAAAACTCTTTTCCTTGTTATCTTCTACTTTAAGCCAACGTCGAGCTCCTTTATTCATCACTCATCTTCGTTCTCATTCTCAATTTCCTGGACCATTAGTTCATGGTAATGCTCAGATTAATTCACTTTTAATCGGCCACCTACATACTACAAAAAAAAAAAAAAACAAGCTCGTTCTCTTATTCGAGCTTGTCTATCCTATACTCCTTTGAGCATTCCATTCTTCCATCCTGGGGTTAATCCATGAGATGTCCCTTCTTTTAGACAATTAAAGTATGTTCATCATACCATTAATACCTTTTCTCATTTTCAATGGGCCACTCCGTTACCATCTAAAAAAGCTAATTCTGTTATTACACATCTCTTGGTTTGTTTCGCCATCATGGGCATTCCTCTTATACTTAAAACTAATAATGCCCCTGCCTATGTCTCTCATAAATTACAAGTTTTCTTACAACAATACAATATTCAACATATCACCGGTATCCCGGGCAACAGTCAAGGTCAAGCCATCACTAAGCGCACAAATTTAACTTTAAAAACTCAACTACTAAAACAAAAAGGGGAAAATGAGCCCCCCAGAAACCAGATTTTGAAGGTTCTTTTTACCTTAATTTTTTTAAATCAATGGAGACAATTGCAAGATTCCGCTGCCGTAACCCATCTTTCCTCACCTCCCTCGGTGATAGTCCCTGCTGACAATTTAAAGGTTTGGTATCCTAATGAAGAAGGTAAGTATGTTCAAGGGCAAGTTCTAAAACAGGGACGGGGCTATGCTCTTGTCCTTACTGGGAGCGGACCTAAGTGGTTTCCTACAAGATAATTGAAACCCTGTTGAAAAAAAAAAACTGGATTCAGCATGCATTTCTTCCTTTGTTAGATGTGCCTCGACAGGGGACTTATTTCTCTTAGTGAGGCTTTGTATGAATATTGGACTTATATTCCCTTTCCGCCCTTGTATCAGGGAGTCGCCTGGGAGGAGGTGGAAATTAAGGTTTTCGCCAATGACATTACTTGGATGCCATCCCCCTATATGGACAAGGACAACATAAAACGGAAAACAGGAATTATAATCAGCACATATCAATTTGGAGTGGAAGGACTTCCAATATGTATGGGAAATAGTCCTCATTGTCTCCAAAAATCGCATGAAGCCTGGGCTGTTCGCTATAATCATAGTCATGTGGCTGCTAAAACTGTTATTATTGTAACTAAAAGCTTTTAATATAATCATACTGTATATAGTAATGAAACTATTCCTAGTTCTTTACTTTTTTTTTTTTTTTTTTTTTTTTTTTTTGAGACGGAGTCTCGCTCTGTCGCCCAGGCTGGAGTGCAGTGGCCGGATCTCAGCTCACTGCAAGCTCTGCCTCCCGGGTTCACGCCATTCTCCGGCCTCAGCCTCCCGAGTAGCTGGGACTACAGGCGCCCGCCACCTCGCCCGGCTAGTTTTTTGTATTTCTTAATAGAGACGGGGTTTCACCGTGTTAGCCAGGATGGTCTCGATCTCCTGACCTCATGATCCGCCCGTCTCGGCCTCCCAAAGTGCTGGGATTACAGGCTTGAGCCACCGCGCCCGGCCAGTTCTTTACTTTTTTGTTCTATTCTAGAGGTTTCTCCTAATATTGAGGTGCTGGAGTGACAACAATGTCGGGGAACTAAACCCCGGATTTTATTAAAATACAATAAAATGTAAATAACTGATTAGAGTGTGCATGGTGATTTTCAAATAAAATTTAGTCACATACCTTTGAAATAATACTGGGTAAATAAAAGTATTGCCGCTAACAGTAATGAAACCTTGGTATGGCGTGAAGGAGGCCTAAAGTACAGAGTCATCTTTGGATGTTGTTAGCTACAGGCGATGCCATTAACATTTTTGTGGGGAATATGTCCCTTAATCTTTCTAACCCAAATAACTCCTTTCATATTCAGTTATATTGGAATACCTCCCGATATATTATTGCTTGTGTCCGTAAGCCCTACCTATTATTAGCGGGAAATTTGACATGTGATAATAATACGGGAATTGTTAATTGTACAGATATGGGTACATTTTTGTCTTGCCTCAATCATTCTTGGTGGCACAACTTTACTGGGGATATTTATATCCTCAGGGCTCGTAAAGAAATTTGGCTACCTGTTAACCTTACACGACCGTGGGGGGCATCACCTCTTAAAACTTATACTTGAACTTCTCTCCAGCAAACCCGCCGTGCCCTTGGACTTATAATTGCCTCGGTGATGAGCCTTGTCACCATCGTCTCCACTGCGGCTGTAGCAGGGCTCACTCTACATCAAAGTATACAAAATGCTGAATTTGTGCAACAATGACACAAACAGTCTCACCGGTTATGACTTCAACAACAAAACATTGACTCTCAACTTGCTAAAAGATTGAACAACACGGAGCAAACATTGACATGGCTTGGAAATCAGCTCACTGTACTCAGTACTCGGATAACATTACAATGTGATTGGAACTCCACTCAATTTTGTGTAATGCCTGTGCCTTTTAACATCTCTCAAAATTGGACCGTAATTCGGAAATTATTAGTAGGCCATAAAAATATTAGTTCGGACATCCAAGAACTCACTCAAAACATTTCCGAAGCATTTCAACAACAATTACATGTGTTGTCTGGAACCGTAACCCTGCAGAAGCTGGGTCAGCGCCTTGCTGCCTTTAACCCATGGACCCAAATAAAAACATGGATTTCTACAATCTCTGGAAGTATATTACTTTGGGCACTTGGATTGGGTCTACTTCTTTTGGTAATTTGATGCTCCCTCTGTCGCCTCCAAAAACAAAAGAAAACACAGGAACAAATATGGGCTACCTTTTTAGGATTGAGGCAAAACAAAAACCAAAAGGGGGAAATGCAGGGGCCTTTGAAAACAGTATGCTGAGAATAGATAGGGCTCAAGGACAGTATCTCCAATTGAATTTTTAATGAACTCCCGTAGGCGCCAAGAAGGCAGACAGATAAGGAAGAGCATAGAAACAAAGAACTGAGTAGAAGGTTACATCTGGAAAAAAAAAGTTTGTTTTGCATTACATTCTTTCTGCTGACGTGGGGTTTATGAGGTATAAATAAAGTGAGGCGGAGGCTCTCAGCGCGGCCGCCATATTCTCTGTGTGTCTTTGTCTTTTGTGTGTTCTTTCATTCTCCACCACCCCCAGCACGGACCCCAACATCTTTTACTTAAGCCTTACAACAATACTAGGAGGAAGGTATTACACCCATTTTAATAATGAAGAAACTGAGCTTAGTAATATGCTCAAGTTCTTACATCTAGGAATAAATCTGGGATTTAAATTGAAATCTGTCTAAATCTATGCTCCCATCTACTATCAAGTGTGGCTTCCAAAACAGTGTGGGCAGAATCTAAGGGTGGGTGTGTCCTCATGCTTACAAGCCTCTCTGCAGTCTGTGAAGATGGACAGGCAGCGAGAAGGGAAATAATGATCTCTGAGTGGAACCTGCCTCTCCCATCGCTACCATGGCCCAGCAAGAAACACTTCAGTACAGATTTCCCTTCTATTGAGCATTGAGTAAGCACAATAATGCCCCACCCACACCACCAAAGATGTCCAAGCCTCAATCCCTGGCACCTGTGAATATGTTATGTTCCATGGCAAAGGGGAATTAAGGTCGCAGATGGAATTAAGGTGGTTAATCAGCTACCCATAAAATACGGAGATGGACCATTATCCTGGATTATTGTAGTGGTCTCAATATAACCGGCAAGGATTTTTCGGTGGAGAAGAGGACGACAAAAGAGAGCAAACCAGAAAGATAGCAATGTGAGTAGGACTGGAGCTATGTTGCTGGTTTTGAAGACAGAAGTAAGGGGCCCTAAGCCAAAGAATGCAGACAACCCCCAGAGGTCGGAAGAGGTCAGGGAACAGATGCTCCCCTAGAGCCTCCAGAAGACACCAGAACACCTACTCCTTGGTTTTTGGCCCATGAAACCTATTTTAAATTTCTGATCTCCAGAAGAGTAAGATAATAAAAATGCATTGTTTTAAGCCACTAAATTTGTGGTAATATTTTACAACAGCTACAGTAGGAGATTAATACTAGCACTAGTTGGTGTCTTGCAGCCTCAGAATGTATATTTTGTAACGGGGCGGTGAGACCTCCTTCCACTCCACATGTACACAGAGACACTCAGCACATATCCCTGAATGGGTGATCTCACTCCAGCATGTGCGCTGGGCAGTCAGTACCAGAGGCAGTTCTGCCACGGCTTAGTGCAGATGTCATTTTTGGTAGGACAAAAATCATGTATTCAGATATAAAAAAGTAATCAAAAGCAAGTCTATAGGTCCTTTTCATCTAAACTATTCCTAACATTTCTGTCAATTTACCAGGGGTATCCAATCTTTTGACTTTCCTGGGTCACATTGGAAGAATTGGCTTGGGCCACACATAAAATATACGAACACTAACGATAGCTTATGAGCTTTAAAAAAAATTGCAAAAATACTTATAATATTTTAAGAAACTTTATGAATTTGGCCGTATTCAAAACTGTCCTGAGCCCCATGTGTCCTGCAGGCCACAGGTTGGACAAGCTTTATTTAGATCATGCCGAAGGAGCACAGTTCCATGAGGAGGGAGGAGGGGGAGCATGTGGTGTGTTTGCATCCGATTTTAATTTCTGGATGTTTCAAGTCATATTCTGAGTACCGAAGGTAGGCCTAACTCACTTCTCTGCTACACAAAATATGACCAAGTGGGGTACACAGATGTAGGACGGGTGTACAGGAGAAGCCCTGCGTGCATATATGGAAGCGAAGGCATGAAGTTGATGTAGATTTTATAGAATCACAATGCTTAAAAGCAATATTTAAATATCAGTTACTTACCAATACCCTCTCCCCCGCCCCCCCAGAAGAATGAAGACATCAGAAACAGTATTATTTGTAATTAATTATATATCCACCAGATGGCAGTATAGTGTAAGCAAAAAGAAAAAAACCTATTCCCTCAGCCCCAAGCTTCTCTGGCTGTTGGTAAAGGATGTTTTGTCGCTGTTTCAGGAGAAAAGGAGGAAATTCAGTCACGTTAAGGCAGTCAACTTAGAGGGCCAGGGCTGTTCTAGATTGACTCCACGGCTAGAAAGAGCATGGACTCTGTGCGTCTCAGCTCCTGTAATTCTTAGCTATGAGATCCTGGCAAGTTGCTTAACATCACAAGGCCTCAGTGTTCGCATTTATATAATGGGTGGGAATGTTATCTTTCTTACAAGGGAAAGAAAAATGAAGTAAAACGAAGTAATATTATTAAAACATGTAAGATTTAATAAGCAGTCAATTATTAATAGCTCTGTGTCTCCTTTGGGTAGGGAAAAAATAATAGAATTTAGATTTTAGGTCCTAAACTAATCTAATCTCCAGGTATGGTTGTGAGGAAATTGTGGGTCTTGAAAAGTAAAGAGAGAAGATTTACTCTTTACTCTGCTTCAATGTGGCTAAAACTTCCCCACAAAGTGTCACAATAACCTTTTCTTCACGTTCTCAAATGCAGTTGCTCCCCTTACCATCTCTCCTTGACACATGAAGTTCCTCTCCTGTGAGGAGCATTGCCAACTTTTGAGAGGTCTGCAATGTTGGACTAACGTTCACGGCCTTTGCACAGGCAGGAGGTCACAGTATGGACGCCGGTGCTCGCCATTTCCCTCTTCCTACATCTGCCTTTAGTTTGTGAATGCGTGAGAATTTCACAGTGAGTTAATGGAAGCCCTACCAAAATATGTCCACATAGAACCTATGAATGTGACCTTATTTGGAGGAAAAAAAAAGGTCTTTCAAGATGTTATGAAGTTAAGAATCCTGAGATGAGCTCATCCTGTATTATCCATTGAGATCTAAATCCAATGGCCAGTGTCCTTAGAAAGGCATAGGGAGATTTGTGACAGAGAGGATTCTGCCATTAGCTCCAGAGTTGTAAATGTGAGTCTTACATGTGATTTTTAGTTTGGGTTTGCTCAAATCAGACATCTCTCTAATATGGTACATGGAGAGTTATTACTATTAATTTTTCATAATAGAGTACTTCGAGAAAACATATGAACCTTTTCAAAATGAAAATTATATGCAGATTGTTAAAAAAGCAATGTGAGAATGACTGCATAATAAACTGAAAGATCTAAATGGCCCACTCTGTGTTACATTTCATTCTGCCTTTACTAATATCTTGGCCAGTTGGGAATGGTCTTGTTTTGCTTTAACTCAGAATGTCTTATTTATTCCTCTGAACAGAACTTGTTAATTTCCTTATGAGATAGATACCTCTCTGGACCCTTCCCAGGTGGCTGGGAAGATTGCTTCCTGGTATCATGATCTTCATTGTAATTACAGAGAATTTACCCTCTCTATAGCTATAGCCACTGAGAGTTTAGACGTTAATTAATGAAGTCCTTACCAGGTATTTCTAAGAAGGGGCTTTTTTTCGCCTGCAGCCTGCGAGCACCCAGCCTGCTGGCTATGAGTTATGAATGGATCCGGAAAGGCACCTGGCTCTGCTTTCTTGGGTCAGTACCCTTGTCTTGCCTTGGCCTCATGTACTTGCTCTGTGTTCTGCCCAGTCAACTTTTTGTTCTTCTCAAAGCTGTGGCAGTGAGTAGACTTTTATGATCCATACCTTTTTCCCCCTTTGTCATTCAAAGAAGTTCCCAATTAGGTCACAGCTAAATATTGATTCTCCATTAAGCAGAAGCATAAATACCATTTTATTTCCTGTGTAACACCATTAAACATCCTCCTTGGCTACAGAGGTCCAAGTTTTATGATTTTTACTATTTCTCACCCAGTGATCTCTTAGCTGGTGAAGCACCCAGGACACTGCCTGGTGAGAAAAAGAGAAGAGAATCTCTGGCAATATATTACAAGGCAAGAATACTATAACTTAATGGTGATTGAGAAATTCAAGTCTATTTTTTTCAGGCAGTATCCAGTAACATCTTTCTTGGTATCAAGCTTGCTGTCAAGCTTATCAATAGCTTGAAAAAAGTACTGATGAATGTAGAAAGCTGAAAAGGGTAGGTAAAATACTGAAAGTCAGAGTTGGGAGATAAAACATCTTTACCTTGGAATGATAAGCAGAAGCCAACACTGTTAAATGGAGCATAGATGAAAGTAGATTCTTTCTGCAAAGGTGGAAACCTGCTGTCCAGGTGCAGCATGGGAAGATGTGTGCTAACACTGGACTTATTTCAGGGATCACTCCCCGCAGCAGCTTCAGAGGCTGGAATGGCCTCAAGGCGCTGCACACTCCAGCCTTTACCTTCCTGTCCAGCCTCACATCTAGTGACATTTTCTGCTAACCTGCTCCCTTCACACAGGTAATGGGGAGGAACATTTTAGCTCAGTATAAGGAAGAATTTTCTAACAGAGCTGTCGGAAAATAGAATGAATTTTCTTCAGAAGCAGAAGCTGCCTGTCTCCCCCAGCCATTCAGGGGTTGTAGACAAGGCTTAATAACCTTTTGTAAGGTAATTGGAAAGAAGATTGAAACAATGTAACTAAGAAAATGGGCTTTGGGAAAAAAAGACTTAAGTTCAAAGACTTTCTCTAAATAGATACATTATTTTGAGCTGAGTTGTGGTTTCTGAAGCTGGATAGCCTGGTTTTCAATCTAGTCTGCACTTACCAGCTGTGTGACCTTGGCATGGCATTGAATGTCTCCTGGCCTCAATGACCTCATCTACAAAATGTGGACAGCAATACATTCTGTCTTGTAAGTACTATTACGAGCATTGTGTGAGGATCAAACAAGTTAGCAAACATAAAACTCAGAACATTACCTGGCATATAGTAAGCACCTAAATAACGTTAACAAATTTGTTTATTTGTTTTTGAGACAGAGTTCAGCTCTGTTACCCTGGCTGGAGTGGTGCAATCTCAGCTCACTGAAACCTCCGCCTCCTGGGTTGAAGTGATTCTCCTGCCTCAGCCTCCTAAGTAGCTGAAATTACAGGCATATGCCACCATGTCCAGCTAATTTGTGTATTTTTAGTAGAGATGAGGTTTCACCATGTTGGTCAGGCTGGTCTCGAACTCCTGACCTCAGGTGATCCGCCCAACTCAGTCTCCCAAAGGATTGGAATTACAGGCATGAGCCACCATGCCCAGTCAAATGTTAATTATTATTCAACTATCTCAACCTATGTTTCCTCTACAGTAAAGATAATATGTGCCTTATGGATTTCCGTTACAAAAATAAAATATGTATTGTATTCAATATGGTGCTTGACATTCTAAACTATGTTTATTAATTTGATGAAATGCTTTGAGCTATGTAATATCTAAGATATTAGACACTATAAGAATAAACCTGAGATTCTGTGATCCAATGACTGAGCAACAGCAGGTTATCGAGAAATTTTCCCAGCATGGTCTTTGGAGACAGATACCTATAGCTTGTGTATGGAAAAAAATGTTCCATTTAATTTAATACATTAATGCTTTGAAAGAGAGAAGGATAGAGAGGAAGGAAATGTAATAGGAGTAAGAGAGGAGGCAGGGAGGAGTAGCGAGTAAGAGAGAGTGAGAGAGAGAGAGAGAGAGAGAAAATGAAAACTTGAAGCTTGTATATTTCACTCCAACTATTCCATGAAACAACATATGGACAATTAGGTTAAAAAAAAAAAGAGAGAGAGAGAGAAAAAAAAAGAAAACCATAATGGCATTATCATCTTTCTGATATGCAATTTATTTGTTAATCTTCATTATCATTGTATTTGATAGGGGTTTGAAAATATGCATTTTCAGGTTGAAGAACAGAAGTTGATTTCAAAATTTCTACGTAATTTTTCAGCTATATTCTAAAAATTACGAATTCCTCTCAGTCTAATCACCTACACTGAAGTGTCAGTCTCCAGACACAAGTGAATTACTTTTTGTGCCAAAAACATTTTTAGTTAATATTTCTTGACATTGTGGATTCAAATATATTTCTGCTGCTGTGCATCATTTAACTTCTGTCTTCTATTTTGGGATTAAAATGTTAGAACAGAGACTCTTATTCTCAAGTTTCCTAACTCTTATGAATTAAAATTGAGCACTTCCTCCAACTGCTTTTATTTTAGTTTTCTAATAAAGTGTTTCATTTGTACCTTGATTTAATAAACCCTAACCTGTCTGCATGCTGTGGGCCCTACAGGAGATATAATGGAAGCATAAATTTTGTCCAAGTTTTCCAGGTTATTGTGCTCTAGTTGGGGTGGAGGAAGAAGGAGAAATTAAGTGTGTCTACGAAACAGTTAAGATTCTGATTGGTTATTTACAAGATAGGCACCATCATACTTTAGGGATCAGAGATAACTCTGAACTGATGGTGGGAGGTGAGTTCTCATTCTAAAGAGTTGCTGCTTCAAGGCAATAGCAAATGCTGGCTCTTGGCCTTTGTGTGCCATGACAGTGGGAAAAATAACTGCAGATTATCTTTCTTCAACTACAGAATGATCCTAATGATGCCTCCCTCTCCAGGTGGCTGTAAGAACTAAAGATAAAGTATACAGACCACCTGTCCTATAGGAAATAGTCAGTAACTGTGACTTTGTCATGTTTATCCTTGGTATGCAATGTGGTGAGGGCCTAAAGTGATGGGTGGAATTTAGAGACACACAGGACTTGAAATCCATGTACGACATGTTGAGGGGAAAAGGAGTAAATAGCAGGAGTAGAAGTTCCTCACTGACAGTGGTAGAGGTTGGGAAAATTTGGAAAATACATGAGCAGCCCAGAAGGGTGAGATGAGAATCCCAAGCTAGTGTGTTCTTTAAAAAATATGAGCAACGGTGAATCTTTCTTGTTGTTGTTGGAAGCTTGCAGCTTGTATAATTTGGGGCACCATCATAAAACTTCTGTTACAAAATTAGGTACAAAAATAAACATCATGGGCAAGGCGCAGTAGTTCATGCCTGTAATCTTAGCACTTTGGGAGGCTGAGGTGGGTAGATCACTTGAGGTCAGGAGTTTGAGACTAGCCTAGCCAACATGGGGAAACCCTATCTCTAAATTAGCTGAGCATGGTGGCAGGTACCTGTAATCCCAGCTACTCAGGAGACTGAGGCGGGAGAATCATTTGAACCTGGGAAGTAGAGGTTGCGGTGAGCCAAGATGGCATCATTGCACTCCAGCCTGGGCAACAGAAGCAAAATTCCATCTCAAAAAATAAAAATAAAATAAAAATAAACACATTATTTTATGTAAGGAAATAAGCCACAACATGCTCTAGTTTTTTTTCACAGCTGACAGATTTCAAAAACATCACAAAATTCAGGAAAATAGCATAATGGCACAATGTGGCTGTGAATCAAAAAAGGATATATGGCACCAAACTGGATTGTAATATACGCTCAGCTGAAATTCCTGTTACACGAATCTAAAATATCCACACTATGACATCACCTTCTGACACGAGGGGGTGTGTACAAAGGGCGAACCAAAGCAGAAAGGCATGGAGGTATGAAATTATTTAGGTTAAATGTCTTACTTTTATTTATTTTACAATGACATATGACCATACAAACATAATGCCAGGGGCCCTGCCAGTGGGTGCCCTCAACCTTATGCCTCATTAGCCTCATGGCACATCCACTTCTGCACATGGACGATGGGAGAATCATTGCAGTGAGGCATCAGAACTATTGCTTTAAGGAGATGGAATCTAGTTTTGCAATGGCTAGAAACCCAATGAATGTGGAGAGACCACTATTTAAACACCATAGAAGAGAGAGCCATTGGAGGGAGTATCACCACATATTAGATGACCAACACAATATGGACAATGACAGAGAAGAAGCAGCCCAAATTCACAGGGATGTGGAGCTCATGTGACCGAGAGAATATACAGCAGAGGCTTTGGCAAGAAAACAGCTACTGTCTGGAAGAAAGTGTGTACAAATCATATTGGCCATGGACTCCAGGAGGTAAGCACATCAAACAGGTAGGGAGGAGGAAAATGCCCCCTTTCCAGCATGACTGACCACATCACAGGTGGAAATAGAATGAATACCAATCCCAGTGCTTATGACAGAAAACACAAACAGATCGAGATCCTCCTATGGCAACAAGATAGCCAGAGTCTAGGGATACCCAAGTTAACCCAGATCAGGTTTTAGGTAAATACAGTCGTATCAAATAGAAGGGAAATTATTCTTGATTATTGTGGGGATTCTCTGCAAGTCCTGTAGTAATCTGAGGCCTACCATGTACAGCACTCATTTTGCTCAGGTGAGAAGCCCTTTCCTTAAGTCTAATTCTGAATCTCCATGATGGGGGAATGGAAGCAGCCAGACAGCAAGTGAGAAAGTGTTGTCCACAGTGTCTCTGCCGAACCAGCCTGCCCAGGTACCTGGACACTAGATTCACCGGCTCCCATGTGAGATGCACAGTTTCAGGGGGAACTGGCCAAACCCAGGTAATAGAAGCTAAATCCAGGGTAACTGGCCAATCCAAGGCAATGGCTTCCAAATTCAATGTAACTGGCCAATCCCAGGTAAGATGACCAGTCTAGATGCAGAAAGGAGAAGCAGGAAGGGGGTGCCCATCTATATTTTCTGTCTTCAGTGGGCAACAGGCACCATCTTCCTTGATGTCAACTAAACTAGAGAATGACTCCAACTCTTTGGCAGCAAATTTACTTTCTCACGTAATCATCACAGTCTCTAACAGGCAAGCATTTTTATTCTACTTCATGGACAAGCTAATAGGCTCCAAGTTGAGCTACTTTTGCAGAGACTATGTGGCTATAAAGGCAGCACCAAGCAAATAAATAATGAACGTGCTGTAAGTAGATTAACTGTGTTAGGCCATTTAATTATCACTGTAGCCCTGTAAGGTAAGTGTTGTTATTATTGTCTCCATTCCACAGCTGAGGCAACTGAGGCACAGGGAAATCTGGAAGCTTGTCTGAGGTCACACAGCTTATAGGAAGGAGGTGAGGCTGGGATTTGAACCAAGGTAATTAGGTTCGAGAATATATTATTTCACCATATACTGTTCTGCCCCTCCAAGATTTCAAATTACGACTGTCTAATTCAGTCATCCTCCTCGGCTCACTCCACCACTCTAAGCTGAATTCACAGATAGATCCTTCTTCACACAAATACAGACAGGATCACTTCATCCAAAGTGCCAATGGAAGTGTCAGGTTGATGGAAAAGTAATTGCACCATTTAATTGTCATTAAAAGCAATGGACAAAACCGCAATTACTTTCGCACCAACTAATAGAAGAAAACACATAGGAGGGAAGGTAATGAGTCCATTTACGGATATGCAAAGTGGAGACTTGTGAGTGCCCCTGAGGAGAAGAAGCCATCAGGGATTTGTCCTAGAAATACAGATTCGAGAGTCAGCAGCAGGCGGTAATAGGCAGAACAATGAGATAGGAGCTGCTCCTGTGTAATTATGTAATTAAAATAATGATACCTTAGAGTCACTTAGTACTTTATAATTTTCAAAACACTTTTATGTATGTTATTATATTTAATCACCTATAATATTTTTAAATTTAAGTGATACTAAACCTGCTGCATATTATAAAAATGTTTTAATATGTTTCTATCCTAGAGATAAAAGAACAAGATGACAGAGAAAAGTGTAAAGGAGAGAATATTATTTCTTATCTTTCCCTCATAGGCTCTTAATTGAGACATTTTCCTGAAAACAAAAGTCAGATTAACAAGAGAAAAGCCAGGAGAAGTTTAGTAATGCGTACAGTACCCATCATACAGAAGAGGCCTCAGTTCAAAGTATTTCTCTCTCAAGGTAGTGGCTTGGGGGATTTACTTATATAGTATTTTGTCAAAGAGCCATAAATCCTCTATAGTAACACGATAAAGAAGCGAATATCTTCAGGCTTCCTAAAGGCGGGAAAACTTTGGAATGTAAATTTATGGGAAGAGTAAAGTCTGCTCCTAGATGCTCTGGTGTTGCTGTCTCTGAGCTGATAAGCAAGCTTTGGAAAGCAGCCTATCTTTAGGTGGGAAAGGCGGAAGAGGGAAGGTCGACTTTTGTCTTTATAAATTGCTGTCCTGACATCATGCAGGCAGAGGGAGGGGCAGGATACCCCATGCATTCTTCAGCTCAACAATCCTCAGTATTCTGGAGAGGACTATTTTGGCTTCCTTCAAAGGTTAGGCAACTGGTATTTGTTGAACTCGTGTTATATGCCAAGAAATGTACAAGATGTTTATGCCATTATCTTACTTAATCCAACAAAAAAAATTATGAGAGCAAACCGTATTCTCACTTTACAGATAAAGAAAATGAGGCTCAGAAAGCTTAGTAACTTGGCCAATATCACACAACTAGAAGTGTTCAGGCCATGTTCTCCCAGATCTGTCTCACTGGGGAGTTCATTCGCTTACACAACACTACAACAAGCTTCTTTTGCAAAGTCTTCCCAGCTGTGCTAGGTGCTTATGTATCACCCAGTAGATGACACCACCCAAATACGTATTTCCAATGTTGTCGTATAATAATATTCATTAGAGTTTTGTTATCTCTGTACACAGATTACTCACATTCACACAAAATGAGTACAACGAAGACCAGAAAATTGGTGTCAATGCATCTCCCATGGCTACCAGATTCCCTCCTCCTGCTTCCAGGCCAGTTCAAATGGTTGTGATTACCCTTCCACCTGAACATTCTTTGTTCTAGAATCAAGCTGTATCCCTATCAAAGCTGCTATTTATCATTCACCAAAACTTGCCGGATTAACAGATATTATCTGCCTCCTCCATTCTTCTGGTATTCTTCACCACCTGCCTCCGGGGATTTCTGTCAGCCTTTAGAACTTAAAGATTTGGACTCTGCCACCTGCTGCCTCTCCTTTAAGCTCCCTTCCCAGCTGACCAAGCCTAACTGTTGTACACTTTTGCAAAGAGATTGAGGTGTCAGAAAGGCCCTTCCAACAAGTATGACACCATACCAGATCCAAACGGAAAAAGCCCACCAGGCCAGCTTAAATAAATATGTTTGTTGGATCCAGACTTCCTTAAGCCAACTCAAGACCACACATTCAAAGATATTCTTCAAGAATCTAGAACAGGGGAGGCAAGTGGAGTATAGACTGGTGGTTCCCAGACTTTGCTGCATATTAGAATCAGCTGGACAGCTTTCCAAACTTCCAATGCCCATCCCATCCTAGTTTAATCAGAATGTCTGGGAGTGGAAATGAGGCAGCCATATTTTTTAAAGGTCCCCAGTTGATTTCAATATGCAGCAAAGTTTGGGAACCACTGATACAGAAAAAGTTGCTTTCAATTCTTCCAACTTTTATTTGTAGGACCAGTGTCTCTCCACACACACTCCATTCCCCACAAAAGGAGGGCAGTAACCAAGGCTCTCCTGCCTGGTCTTCCATCCTCCCCTTGATACCTGGACTCCGTCATTGGGAATCTTGACAAACAGCTCTTCAATAAGATGGTGAAGGCAGAAAAAAATTGGGCTCTTAAGGAGAGAGCAAGTTGGGGAGGCTGCAGAAGCCATAAATTCAGCAACATAAGCGATGAGAAATTTGAGGCTTTGGGGCTGAGCTGGTAAGTTATTCAAATCATGATCAGTTCCTCCCCAGAACCAGACCCCTTTGGGGCCTGCAGAATGGCCTCACTCCCACTTTGCTCCAGCTAATGGGATAACGTAGAATTCCTCTCAGGAAAAATGCTGAGCTTTTCAACCAAAACTCACAATCAATGGCCCTTGTCAAAGGAATTAATGAATAGGAACAGTAAGGAATGACTAAGAGGGTCTTCTTGTGGAGACAAAGAATTGGTGAGTGTTGTTTGCAGTCATTCCTTTTCATTGGTGCCAGCAGCTGCCTCTCTGTGGTTAGGTAAGGTTAACCCTAAACCTCTATGTACTGTGCCTCAAATCAAGTAGCAAAGGCCTGACTCATAATGAAAAAGGCCCTTGTGTTTGACACTGGGACCTCCTCTTGTTTAGCACTGACTCAGACCCCTGTTCTTCACCAGCATCCTCTTTTCTACTTCTTACCAAATATGTGGGTCTATTTGGCTTCTCTGCTATTTTGAAGGAAAATACATTGGGAAAAAAGGGGCGAGGGAGTTAAGCAACTCCCAAAGAAATACTGATCCTGGCCTTTAAGGCTTGGTTCACTTGTCAAAAGAGTCCAGGAGTCCCCAGAGCCACAGAAGCTGCAGTGTGGTCATTGCAGCACAGCTACACTGACCCTTGCTGGACTCCAGCTCTTGGGCTTTTTAAAAAGTGAGTTGTCAAGAAAGGAAGATCCCTAAGCCAGGTTATCCCATTAACCACGGGATAGCAAGATGGAAAATAATATCATTTAGTCATTTGTTAACATGCTACCATCTGGTCAGTGCAGGTGCCATTCTCCTGAAACTGTGGCACAATGAAGGACATACATACTTGGATTGGACTCACTGGGTTGCATCACATCTCTGCTACTTACGAGCTGAGTGACTTTTGGCTTTTAAAAGATAGAGTTTATTTGAGCAGATAGTAATTCATGAATCAGACAGTTTAAAACTAGAAATGGTTCATAGCACTAAAAAGGGACATGAGGGGAAGCTTTTATAGAGTGAATGTAAGAGCAAATAAAATAAATTATTTGATTGGCTAAAGTGTGAGCCAATGCCTTCTTTAGAATATCTTGACAGAAAGTTCAAGATAACATTACCTAATGCCCAGGAGGGTGCCTGTGATTGGCTGAGGTTAAGTTTTGTTTTCTTTTAAGTTCTGTATTGGGTTTTGGCTTGCTTACTCCAGAACCCAGGGTGTCAGAGACATCTCAGTCAAAGTTCCTCCCATTTAATTATTTTAGCAAGGCATTGCTTCTCTGTGCATCAGCTTCCATCTGTGAAATGGGGTAATAAACTTGCTGTGATGACCATATGATTAATACGTGTAAAGTACTTAAAACAGTTCCCAACATGTAATAAGCGTGTTTTACTTATTTGTCATTATTATACTAAAGTTCCCCTGAACCTTCTAGTTGTTATCCCCTTTGGCAGCAATTTACATTGTGGATTATGGATTTTTCTCTAAACTTTGTTTCTTGTTTTTCATAACACACATCCTGTCTTCTCTAATTTCTCCCATTCTCCATATTCTTACTCCTTCCTGTTTCCCACTACTCACTCAAATTGGTCTGTCCCAACATTTTCTTCAGGGTTGTCTTTCTTTTAATATCTCTATTTCCCTTTGAACAATTTTGTCTTCTTCCTGTAGCTCCTTCTGCCATGACTAGGTGGATAAACCAAAGCCTCTGGCTGCTCTCAGATAGACTTTGTGGTTGGAATTTGCTCTCTGACTCAGTGGTTGATCAGCTTTGCATCAGAAGACTGTCTTCATTTGGATTTTGCCACTTACTAGCTGAATGGTATAATTAGCCATTTTTAATATCTCTAAGTCTTAGTTGTTCTCCCAGTAACATGGGGATAATAATAATAGTTTCCACTTCAAAGAGTAATTGTAAGACTTAAATGGGCCGAGTGCGATGGCTCATGCATGTAATTCCAGCACTTTGGGAGGCCGAGGCAGAAGAATTGCTTGAGTACAGGAGTTGGAGACCAGCCTGGGTAACATGGTGAGACTCCATCTCTAAAGAAAATCAAAAGAAATTCTCTGGGAGTGGTGCATGCCTGTAGTCCCATCTACTTGGAAAGGCGTAGCAGGAAGATAGCTTGAGCCCAGGAGTTGGAGGCTGCAGGGAGCTGTGATCGTGCCACTGCACTCCAGCCTGGGTGACAGAGTGAGACTCTGTCTCAGAAAAGAAAAGAAGAGAAAAGAAAAGAAAAGAAAAGAAAAGAAAAGAAAAGAAAAAAAGAAAAGAAAAGAAAAGAAAGGAAAAGAAAAGAAAAGAAGTGCACCTGAGGCAAAAAAACAGCACAAAATGTGTTTAGCGATTCTACTTGACCTCTCCAATCCAAAATATCTAAAATACAGACTTACTGCCTTCTTTCCACCCAAACTAGCTCTTCTAAATTTCTTAGCACTGCTGATGGTATTGGCATATTTTTAGTTACCTGTTTTCATGACCCAGTCATCCTGACTCTATTATCCTTTTCATTCCTCATCTGAACAATAGATGGGTCAGGATAATCTTGACCTTTGTTATGCAAGTTCTTGCTACATTTAACTTTGAATGTTGTTAATCTTTTCAATATGCCGTCAGCCCTGCCCTTCTTTTTCTTTAAAATTCTGTTTGGCTTTAGAAATTTTTTTGAATTTGCAACCTCCATTAACCTTATTAATTCCAATCCTTTGATGGTATAATGAGCATAATGGTCCAAAAAGTGACCCTGAAAGTTAGCTGGAACTTAGGACCACTATGTCTCAATGAGAGTTGCTGGGTCCAAATTCAGCTTCCCATGTGGCATCCTGGGGTCACACAGTAACATCCAGGGGACCCACTGTCTTTAAGTTCCAGCTATCTGGCTTCTCCAGACACTTTCTATGAATTCAGACACCACGTGACTAATTAATCTGTGAATTCATCCACTGATAGGCTAATTTATCATACTTTTCCTGGAAAAAGTGAGAGTAACAAGGTAAAGTGTTACCACTTGGATCTGCTGCAGGCTCAGCATTGCCTTGGCCTCCATACATCTCTCTTTGGGGTGAAAGGAACATCAGGACTCACATGACATCTTTTTCCTTGTATATGGACTTAAGTTTCTCCAAAAACCTGTTTTTTGTTTGTTGTTTTTGTTTTTTAACTCCATACTATGTAAAGCTGTAAATTTAGTAACAAATCCTAGCTCTGTAATGCACTGTCATGGGAACTCAGAAGGGACCTACCTATCTTGCACAAAAACCTTTCAGCCTGCCATATAATGCTCTTTATAATCCTATGCCCAACTTTTCTCTCCAGTGTCTTCTTCCGTGAGTCCCTCTTCCCTTAGCCTTCTATGTACTTATTCCTTTAAATCACTAACTGGTAATTTGTTGCCTCTGCTCTTAATAAGTTACCATCCACTCCTACGTCTTCCTGTGAAAATCCTGCCCACCTTCTGTCATCTACTCTAAAACTATCTCCTCCAAGAAAGCATCCATTAGAGACAATTCAGGTGAGATCTCTGCCCCTGGACACCCTTCCTCAGACTATCCTTATGGCTCTTAGCATATCATGACTTGGATTGTGAATATTTGGACATAAATTCTTAACCCCTTTTTATTATAAAATTATTCAGGGATAAAACTGCTGTTACCCATCATTATACATCCAAATAGTCAGCACACACTACTAAGCTTGAAGTGGTCGATAAATGTGTGATAACATAGAACTTATGTTTCATAGCATATATAAAGAAAAAGACGGTCCATTTAAATGCTTGGGGCTTTAAAAGTGAACACAAAGCTTCTCTTAGTTCTTAAAGACTGCAAAAGCCAATGATTTGCTGAATGCCAGTGACAACTACAGCATTTTTTGCCATTCTGACTCATTGGAGATGTGTCTTCCCACTCTGAATGGCTGGCAAGTACTCTGAAATGAGTTTTTGTTTGTGATCTTTCTTAGCAACACATTATAAATAGCCCTGATATTTTTATTGATCATATTTGGTTATTAAATTACTCTCAAGCAATTTTTGCTGCACGGAGGGCCTCATTTCCTAGCCAGCCTGCTTATAAAAAACACCAACTTAGTCTTGTATGTGGACCACTGCCCCTCTTTCACTGCTTTACTGTCTTTTGTATTCAAATATATCTCAAATATGAGTGACTAATTTAGAAGAAGTCTTCCTGATAAAATGTCCTTCATCTTATGTAAAATAAGGCTATCGCAATAGGTGTAAAGTTCTGGATGTAACATCAAAACAATGTAGATATTAGACATAAGCCGTATATCCTCCAAGGTTTACCCTTTTTCTCTCCCAAGATGCATGGTACCTTTAAAATAAATCTCATTTTTAAATTTATGATTATTGGATTGATTTATTGTGGACTAAACTAGAAACGTTAAAAAGAAAAGCTGCCTATATCCATACTGTCTCACGTGTCTGCGTGAAGAGACCACCAATCAGGCTTTATGTGAGCAACAAGGCTGTTTATTTCACCTGGGTGTAGGCGGGCTGAGTCTGAAAAAGGAGTCAGTATAAATATTGACGCGTAGTCCTTTTGCAAGAGTGATAGCTCAAGTTAAGGCAATGAGTTTGGTTTGTTGAGAGGTAGGGGAGGGGGCAGAGTGGTAGCGTCAATGATAGGTGTGGAAGATATTATAGCATAGTCTGCCTTTGCTGGTGAGTGGCGATTAGGCCTGGTGGAACTGCCATCAATAAACCAAGTGTGTTCGAGGTGAGAAACAGGAAAGAAGGAAATATGGGGAAATGGAGTGAATGTCTGGTGGATCAGAGAAATACAGTCATGGGGTTCAGATGTGGTATCAGGAATAATGTGGGAGGCTGGATTGAAGTCCGGGCCAGGAACAATGGTAATTGTGGGAGACTTAACAAAGAGTGAGTATAGCTGAAGGAACCGCAGAGCAGAAAGTATATGAGTCAGGTGGGAGGAAGAAAATAGATTTTGGAAGTTATGAGAACTGCAGAGAGTGAGTTGAGCATAGTTTGTGATTTTGAGCGCCTCTAAAAGTATTAAAACAGCAGCAGCAACCGCACGCAGACATGAGGGTTAGGCTAAAACAGTAAGGTAAAGTTGTTTGGACAGAAAGGCTACAGGGCGTGGTCCCAGCTCTTGTGTAAGAATTCCAACCACACACATATTCTAACAGCTAGGATTGTTTTTTGTTTGTTTTTTACCAAATGCAAGCAGGCATGAGGTAAGTAAAAAATCATAGTCATGAAAATAGTCATGACTATTTTCATTCAGTCATGGAGTGGAGGTCAGGGAGAGGGATAGCATTAGGAGAAATACCTAATGTAAATGACGAGTTAATAGGTGCAGCACACCAACATGGCACATGTATACCTACGTAACAAACCTGCACATTGTGCACATGTACCCTAGAACTTAAAGTACAATTAAAAAAAAAAAAAAGAGTAACAGGAACTGAATTTATCCCCCTTCTTAAACTAAGAAACAAGACAAAATTTGTGAAGCAATGGTTTTCAGACATTGTACAGCAGAGAGTAAGGAATAGTGACAACTGAGAGAACAAAAATAAGCAAGATGAGACCAATGACATCCACAGCCTATTGACTGGAGAGGTATTGACTGGAGAGGATATTAGGCAAAATGGTAGTAAAGGTATATTAGCCAGGGTTCTCCAAAGGAACAGAACTGGTAAAAGATATTTATGTCTATATCTATCTATATATAAAAGAGAAAAGGGTGAGAAGAGGAACAGGCAGATGGGGATGGGGAGAGAAGATGATTGGTTTAATTTACTATGGAAATTGGCTCATGTAATTATGGAGGCAGAGAAGTTCCATCATCTGCCATCAGCAAGCTGGGAAACAATCCAAATTTGGAGACCTAGTAATCAGGGGGATCTTGATGTCATAATCTAAAGAGATGATATAAAGTCTAAAGAGTTGTTATAGGAGGCTAAAGACCTAAGAACCAGGATCTCTGATATCTAAGGTCAGGAAAAGATTGATGTCCCAGCTCAAGAAGAGAGAGTGAATCTGCTCTCCTCCACCTTTTTGCTGTGTTGGGCTCTCAATGGATTGAAAGATGTTGATCCATGTTAGTAAGGGTGATCTTTACTCAGTTGACCAATTCAAATGCTAATGTCTTCTGGAAACAACTTCTCAGACACACCCAGAAATAATGTGATATGGTTTTCTCTGTTTCCACATAAATCTCATCTTAAATTGCAGTTCCCATTATTCCCAGGTGAGGTAGGAGGGACCCAGTGGGAGGTAATTGAATCATGGGGTGGCTCCCCCATACTATTCTCATGATAGTGAATAAGTTCTCACAAGATCTGATGGTCTTATGAGGGGCTTCCCCCTTCACTCGGCTCTCATTCTTTACTTCCTATTGCCATGTGAATAAGGACATGTTTGTTTCCCTTTCTGCCAAGATTGTTAAGTTTCCTGAGGCCTCCCCAGCCATGCTGAACTGAGTCAATTAAATCTCTTTCCTGTATAAATTACCCAGCCTCAGGTATGTCTTTGTTAGCAGCATGAGAATGGTCTAATACATAATACGTAATACATAATGTTTAACAGCCATCTGGATATCCCTTTCTCTAGACAAAAAATGTCTTCTGTATGCTAATTAACATGAAGGAAAGCATAAATATGTCGAAGACAGAAATATAATTTATAAAAGAAAGACAAAAATTTAACCTCTAGGGATGAAAAATGTAGCAGCTAAGACAAAAAAAAAAAAAAAAAAAAAAAAAAAAAGAAACCCTGTATCATATTAGCAACATTTTAGACCCTGCCTAAAAATAATTGATAAACTTATTAAACATGCAGGGAACAAAAGCTTTTTTTAAAGTGAACATGCTGTGGGACAATACAATATCAAGTAGCCTAATAGATCTATAATTAGAATCCCTGAAGGAGACAAACAATAATAGGGTAGAGACAGAAAGATATTTGAAGAAATACTGTTCAATTTTTAAAAATTTAATGAAAACTATAACCCTACAAATGTGAACAGCTCAACCAACCTCAACACAAGAAACTGAAGAAAGACACAGCAAGGCACATTGTAATCAAATTGCTGAATCTCAGTGATAAAGAGAAAATCTTAAAAGCAGTCAGGAAAAAAAGACCATTTGTACAAATGAACAAAGGTAAGTGACAGCAGGCATTTTGTCAGAAATAATGCAAACCAGAAAAGAGTAGAGCAACATCTTTAAAATGTTGAATGAAAAGTGTCAACCTAGAATTCTATACACAGTAGAAAGACCTTTTTATTTTATTTTATTTTATTTTTATTGTGAGATGGAGTCTTGCTCTGTCTCCCAGGCTGGAGTGCAGTGGTGCAATCTTGGCTCACTGCAAGCTCCACCTCCTGGGTTCATGCCATTCTCCCGCCTCAGCCTCCCGAGTAGCTGGGACTACAGGCGCCCGCCACCACGCCTGGTTAATTTTTTGCATTTTCAGCAGAGATGGGGTTTCTCTTTGTTAGCCAGGATGGTCTGGATTTCCTGACCTTGTGACCTGCTCATCTCGGCCTCCCAAAGTGCTGGGATTACAGGTAGAGCCTGAGCCACCGTGTCCGGCCGAAGCAACTTTTAAAACAAAAGTGGAATAAATACTTTTTAAGACATACAAAGCGGAGGCAATTCATTATCTGCAGATCTTCACTAAAAAAAGAAAGAAGACCTTTAGATGGGTAGAAATTTACAAAAGAATGAAGAACACTTAAAAAGTTAAATATGTGGGAACATATAAGATACTTCTTTTTACTTAAAAGTGTTTTTAAAATATGATTGCTTAAACCAAAAATGATAGCAATGTATAATGGGGGCTTATGACAATAGGGCTTATGACATAAAATGCATAATGACAATTGAACTAGACTAGTCTAGTCTTAAACTTACAGCATAGGTAAAAGATTCTTATAGTCTAGGTAAAGTAATTTATTTTCTTTCTTATTAGAGACAGGGTATCACTTTGCCATCAATACTGGAGCACAGTGGTGTGATCATAGCTCACTGCAGTCTCAAATTCTTGCACTCAGGCAATCCTCCTGCCTCAGCTGGAATTAGAATACCCCCAAGTAGCTGGAACTACAGGCACACATCACCAGGTAGGTAAAGTAATATTATTTGAAGGTAAACCTGGATAAATTAAAACTATACATAGTAATCCCTTAAGCTTCATGGTATAGCATTTGATAGCTGTATGTATCTATTTGATATTAAATTTAAATATACTTTTCAAAGACACAATAGTCATATGTAACCAGAGAATAGCGTTGGACGATGCAGATAATAGAACATTTTCGCCAATCATATAAAGTTTTATTGACAAAAAAATAGAGCAAACCACTAACAACAAAACAGAGGTGCATAACTAATAAGTAAATAAAGGAGATAAACTAGAATAAACATGTATTCTTCAAATAAATGGTGAAAATTAAGCAAGAAAATATTGAATAAATGAAAAAGACCCGTGCAATACGGTAGATTTTAACTCAGCCATATCAAAATAGCAAAGATTTGTTTTTGTTTGTGAGAAGTCTTTAATAATAAGTTGACCAGTAATGTGGTCAGTATATTTCTTTTCGGTGAAAAAATCTAATGTTATTTTTCCTGTCTCACAAACCATCTAACAGAAAGGGTTTGTTTGTTTTCTGTGTTTCTACTAAGCGATTGTAATTTTTCAGCCCCATTGCTTATGGGAAGAATCATATAGGATGAAGATAGACTGATAGATCCACATATACTGAGAATGTCATATATACCTAACTCACTGGGGAAGAAAGAAACACAGCATTTCTTGACTGAATGAAGACCATGACACTTGAGCTAGCCTTTGTCACCTTGTTTTGTCATGTAGACTATTTTGGGGAAAGACTGAACTACATTTACCCACTTTACTGTCTTTGTCTCATAGTCTATGAACACCAGAGCACAACATCTCTAGCTTTTAGCCTTATTTGTCATTAAATAGAACACTAACACATTTTACATGTTTGTTACTATCTATATGCAATCCACTACGGGAGGAAAAAATATGTGTCACTGGTTGAATTTCAGTGAAAGGATGTAGTATATTCCATTGTTTATGGTAGTCTGAAAATGTACTTTTAAAAATACATTTTCCTCGCCAGGCGCTGTGGCTCAAGCCTGTAACTGTGCACTTTGGGGAGACCGAGACGGGTGGATCACTTAGGTCAGGAGGATCGACCATCCTACAATATGCAGTGAAACCCCTGCTCCTACTAAAAAATACAAAAACTAGCCGGATGCAGGTGGCGGCACCTGTAGTCCCAGCTACTCAGGAGGCTGAGGCAGGAGAATGGCATGAACCCGAGGCTGAGCTTGCAGTGAGCTTGAGATCCGGCCACTGCACCTGCAGCCTGGGGCTGGAAAGAGTGAGACTGCTTCAAAAATAAAAATAAAAATAATATAATATATTTTCCCTTTTATATAGAATTCTCTGAGTTTGAAGATTGCAAATAAAATCTAATATTTCACGTGCTATTCTCCTGTTTAAAAACAACAACAACAGTAATAACTTAGAAACAATCTCAATGTTCGGCAGTGAGTCTAAACCACCAAAGTCATTTAGGGCATGCTGTGAAGCAACTAGCAGATGATTTATTGTGACACGCCCAGATCAGTTCTACACCCCATAGTCCTATGACTTGACTTGACAATTTATTTAAACTCTTTTGAGCTCCCTGGGTTTATTTGAATTTCTGACATACATTTAAAACTGGATAATGACACCACTTAGGTTATTGTGTAGATCAAATTAGATAATGAAAGCAAAAAAGAAAGTCTCTTATTCAATCTTTTACATCAGAATGTCATCACAAAATGTTAATGTCTTCCTTCCTTTTCTATATCATTTTGCATAAATTTCTTAGTACAATTTAATTTTTCATCTAGTAATGTATAAATGCAGAAGTATTTCCAATGTTTGGGAAAAATAAATTTGCAGCTTCCTGTTCATGATGGAGATTGAGACACATACATGCCAAAATATGTTTGAGATTCTAGTAAGAAGGTACAAAAAAATGAAATATTTTATCCTAATAATACTAAGATAGGCCAAGCATCTCAGGAAACAGGACATTTTGGAAAGTGAATGGAACCACATTAACATGCAAGTCAATAAGTAATAGAAAGAAAAACCCCAAAGAAGGCTACATTGAAGCTACATTTCGAGGCTGAGGTGGCAGAGATTCTCGTTTGAGCCCTGAACCGTGATATGAGTCTGGGCAACATGATTGAAACCCTGTCTCTACAAACAAATGCAAGAAATTACCTGGGCATGGTGGCATGTCTGTAGTCCCAGCTACTTGGGAGGCTGAGGTGGGAGGATCCATTGAGCCTGGGAGGCTGAGGCTGCAGTGAGCTGAGATCACACCATTCTCCACTCCAGCCCGGATGACCAGTCTCCAAAAAAAAAAAAAAAAGTAGATGCTGAGCTTCCTGGCAAACCCTGAAAGAATGGCAAAACCCTGGCAAAACAGAGGCTCAGAATCATTAGGCAGGGAAGGTGCACGAGGGTTGTAGAGTAACAATCTGAATAAATAATTTTAAAACTGTCTATATGAATACTAAGTCAAATGATCTTTTAAATTTAAAATCTACATATACCTCAAAATCAGAGAGCAGTAGAGTTGCCTCAGAAGCAAACTAGAAAAGAGTTTTCCACTGAGTTTGAACAACCTATTCATGTAAGGTTAGGATTCCTAAGGCAGTATGTATCTTTTTTTTTTTTTTTTTTTTTTTTAATTTTATTTATTATTATTATAATTTTGGTTGTAGGGTAACATGTGCATAACGCAGGTTTGTTACATATGTATGCTTTGTGTCTTGTTGGTGTGCTTTTCGCACCCATCAACCAGCTATTTACATCAGGTATAACTCCTAATGCAATCCCTCCCTCCCTCCTCATGATAGGCCCTCCCGTGTGTGATGTTCCCTTCCCGAGTCCAAGGGATTCATTGTTCAGTTCCCACCTATGAGTGAGAACATGCGTTTGGTTTTCTGCTCCTTGTGATAGTTTGCTAAGAATGATGGATTCCAGCTGCATCCATGTCCCTGGCCAAAGGACACAAACTCATCCTTTTTATGGCTGCATAGTATTCCATGGTGTATATGTGCTACAGTTTCTAATCCAATCTGTCACTGATGGACATTTGGGTTGATTCCAAGCTTTTATTAGGAATAGGCCGCAATAAACATACCGCATGTGTCTTTAGAGCAGCATAATTTATAATCCTTGGGTATATACCCAGCAATGGATGTATAAGTATGGTACATCTAGTTCTAGATCCTTGAGGAATCGCCATACTGTTTTCCATAATGGTTGAACTAGTTTACAATCCCACCAACAGTGTAAAAGTGTTCCTATTTCTCCACATCCTCCAGCACCTGTTGTTTCCTGACTTTTTAATGATCGCCATTCTAACTGGTGTGAGATGGTATCTCTTCATTGTGGTTTTGATTTGCATTTCTGATGGCCAGTGATGATGAGCATTTTTCGCTGTGTTTGCTATGAATGTCTTCTTTGAGAAATGTCTATTCATATCCTTTGCCCACTTTTTGATGGGGGTTGTTTGTTTTTTCTGTAAATTTGTTTGAGTTCTTTGTAGGTTCTGATATTAGCCCTTTGTCAGATGAGTAGATTGCAAAAATTTTCTCCCCATTCTGTGGCTGCCTGTTCACTCTGATGGTAGTTTCTTTTGCTGTGCAGAAGCTCTTTTTAGTTTAATGAGATCCCATTTGTCAATTTTTGGCTTTTGCTGTCAAGTGTTTTGGTGTTTTAGACATGAAGTTCTTTGCCCATGCCTATGTCCTGGATGGTACTACCTAGGTTTTCTAGGATTTTATGGTATTAGGTCTAACATTTAAGTCTCTAATCCATCTTGAATTAATTTCTCACAGATAAGGAGTAAGGAAAGGATCCAGTTTCAGCTTTCATTTATGGCTAGCCAATTTTTCCCAGCACTATTTATAAAATAGGGAATCTCTTTTCCCATTTCTGTTTCTTCTCTAGGTTTGTCAAAGATCAGATGGCTGTAGATGTGTGGTATTATTTTGGAGGACTCTGTTCTGTTCCATTGGTCTATATCTCTGTTTTGGTACCAGTGCCATGCTGTTTTGGTTACTGTAGCCTTGTAGCATAGTTTGAAGTCAGGTAGTCATGGATGCCTCCAGCTTTGTTCTTGGATCAGATTGCTCCTGGAGATGCGGGCTCTTTTTTGGTTCCATATGAACTTTGAAGCAGTTTCTTTTTCCAATTCTGTGAGGAAAACTCATTGGTAGCTTGATGGGATGGCATTGAATCTATAAATTACCTTGGCAGTATGGCCATTTTCATCGATATTGGATTCTTCCTATCCATGAGCATGGTATGTTCTTCCATTTGTTTGTGTCCTCTTTATTTCACTGAGCAGTGGTTTGTAGTTCTCCTTGAAGAGGTCCTTTAACATCCCTTTGTCAGTTGGATTCCTAGGTATTTGATTCTCTTTGAAATTTGTGAATGCAGTTCATTCCTGATTTGGCTCTGTTTGTCTGTTACTGGTGTATAAGAATGCTTGTGATTTTTGCACATTAATTTTGTATCCTGAGACTTTGCTGAAGTTGCTTATCAGCTTAAGGAGATTTTGGGCTGAGACAATGGGGTTTTCTAAATATAATCATAAGTCATCTGCAAACAGGGACAATTTGACTTCTTCTTTCCTAACTGAATACTCCTGATTTCTTTCTCTTGCCTAATTGCCTCTAGTCAGAACTTCCTCTCCAACATTATGTTGAATAGGAGTGGTGAGAGAGAGGGGCATCCCCTAGTCTTGTGCCAGTTTTCAAAGGGAATTTTTCCAGCTTTTGCCCATTCAGTATGATACATTGGCTGTGGGTTTGCCATAAATAGCCTTATGATTTTGAGGTACTCCATCAATACCACTTTATTGAGTGTTTTAGCATGAAGGGCTGTTGAATTTGTCAAAAGCCTTTTCTGCATCTATTGAGATAACCATGGTTCTTGTCTTTGGTTCTGTTTTATATGCTGGATTATGCTTATTGATTTGCTAATGTTGAACCAGCCTTGCATCCCCAGGGATGCAGCTTCTCCACGGATCAAGGGATAAGTTTTTGATGTGTTGCTGAACTGGGTTTGCCAGTATTCTTATTGAGGATTTTGCATCGATGTTCATCAGATATTGGTCTAAAATTCTCTTTTTTGTTGTATCTCTGCCAGGCTTTGGTATCAGGATGATGTTGGCCTCATAAAATGAGTTAGGAGGATTCTCTTTTCTATTGATTGGAATTAGTTTCAGAAGGAATGGTACTAACCCTCCTTGTACCTCTGGTAGAATTCAGCTGTGAATCCATCTGGTCCTGGACTTTTTGGTTGGTAGGCTATTAATTGTTGCCTCAATTTCAGAGCCGCTATTGGTCTATTCAGGATTCAACTTCTTCCTGGTTTAGTCTTGAAGAGTGTAAGTGTCCAGGAATTATCCATTTCTCTTCTAGATTTCCGCAGTTTGCATAGAGGTGTTTATATAGTATTCTCTGATGGTAGCTTTGTATTTCTGTGGGTTGGTGATATCCCCTTTATCATTTTAATTACGATTTGATTCTTTCTCTTTTTTCTTTATTAGTCTTGCTAGTGGTCTGTCAATTTTGTTGATCTTTTCAAAAACCAACTCCTCTGGATTCATTGATTTTTTGGAGGGTTTTTTGTGTTCTATCTCCTTCCAGTTCTGCTCTGATCTTAGTTATTTCTAGCCTTCTGCTAGCTTTCGAATGTGTTTTGTTCTTGTTTCTCTAATTCTTTTAATTCATGTATGTTAGAGTGTCAATTTTAGATCTTTCCTGCTTTCTCTCTGTGGGCATTTAGTGCTATAAATTTCCTCTACACACTGCTTTAAATGTGTGTCCCAGAGATTCTGGTATGTTGTATCTTTGTTCTCATTGGTTTCAAAGAACATCTTTATTTCTGCCTCCTTTCTATGCAATTCAGTATTCATTCAGGAGCAGGTTGTTCAGTTTCCATGTAGCTGAGCGGTTTTGATTGAGTTTCTTAGTCCTGAGTTCTAGTTTGATTGCACTGTGGTCTGAGAGACAGTTTGTAATAATTTCTGTTCTTGTACATTTGCTGAGGAGTGCTTTACTCCAATTACGTGGTCAATTTTGGAATAAGTAATGATGTGGTGCTGAGAAGAATGTATATTCTGCTGATTTGGGGTGGAGAGTTCTATAGATGCTCATTAGGTCTGCTTGCTGCAGAGATGAGTTCAATTCCTGGATATCCTTGTTAACTTTCTGTCTCTGCTGATTCGTCTAATGCTGATATGGAGTGTTGAAGTCTCCCATTATTATTGTATGTAGTCTGTTCCCTTTGTAAGTCTCTACAGACTTGCTTTATGAATCTGGGTGCTCCTGTATTGGGTGCATATATTAGGGACAGCTAGCTCTTCCTGTTGAATAACTGATCCCTTTACCATTATACGGCCTTCTTTGTCTCTTTTTGATTTTTGATGGTTTAAAGTCTGTTTTATCAGAGACTATATTGCAACTCCCTGCTTTTGTTCTTCATTTGCTTGGCAAATCTTCCTCCATCCCTGGCTTTGAGCCTATGTATGTCTCTCAGTGTAGGAGATGGGCTTCCTGAATACAGCAGTGACTGATGGGTCTTGACTCTTTATCCAGTTTGCCAGTCTGTGTCTCTAATTGGAGCATTTAGTCCATTTACATTTAAGGTTAAGATTGTTATGTGTGAACTTGATCCTGCCATTATGATATTAACTGGTTATTTTGCTCATTAGTTGATATAGTTTATTCCTAGCCTCTATGGTCTTTTACATTTTGGTATTGCTTTTGAGATGGCTGGTACCGTTGTTCCTTTCTTTCCATGTTTAGTACTTCCTTCAGGGTTCTCCTTGTAAGGCAGGCCTATGGTGACAAAATCTCTACATTTGCTTATCTGTAAAGGATTTTATTTCTCCTTCACTTATGAAACTTAGTTTGGCTGGATATGAAATTCTGGGTTTAAAATTCTTTTCTTTAAGAATGTTGAATGTGGCCCCACTCTCTTCCTGGCTTGGAGTTTCTGCAGAGATCTGCTGTGAGTCTGATGGGCTTCCTTTGTGGAGTAACCACGACCTTTCTCTCGGCTGCCACAGAAGATTTTTTCCTTCATTTCAACTTTGGTGAATCTGGCAATTATGTCTTGGGTTGCTCTTCGAGGTATCTTTGTAGTTCTCTGTATTTCCCTGGTTGAATGTTGGCCTGCCCTACTAGGTTGGGAAGTTCTCCTGGTTATCCATTCCATTCCATTGAGGAGGGTGATCCACTCCGCCACCTGAGCTTGTTCATTTCTTTTCTTCTTTTTCTTTTAGTTTCTCTTCCTTCCATTTCATTCATTTGATCCTCAATCAGCTGATCTCTTTCTTCAGGATGATCAGGTCGATTCTCAGGCTTAATGCGGTGTCGTGTTCCGTGGTCGTGCTTTTCCATCTCATTTCGTTATGACCATCTGCGATGAAATTGGTCAGCTAATCCAGATTCTTCCACTTTTCAAAGTTGATTTTTAGTTTCTTTCGCACAGATGCATTAATTCCTCCTTTAGCTCTGAGAGATTTGATGGACTAAACCTTCTTCTCTCATCTCGTCAAAGTCATTCGTCCTGCTTTGATCCGTTGCTGGCGATGAGCTGCGGCTCCTTTGCCCAGGGGAGAATCTTTGGCCTCTTGTTTTGAATTCCAGCTTTCTGCCCTCTTTTTCCCCATCTTTTGTGGTTTTATCCTGCCTCTGGTCTTTATTGATGATGGTGATGTACTGATGGGGTTTTGGTGTAAGGTGTCCTTCCTGTTTGATGGATTTTTCCTTCAGCCAGTCAGGACCCTCCAGCTGGAGTCTGGAGATTGCTTGAGGTCCACTCCAGACCCTGTTTGCCTGGGTATCCAGCAGCAGAGACTGCAGAAGATAGAATATTTCTGAACATAGGAAGTGTACCTGTCTGATTCTTGCTTTGGAAGCTTCCTCTCAGGTGTACTCCACCCTGTAGCTGAGGTGTGGGAGTCAGACTGCCCCTAGTGGGGGATGTCTCCCAGTTAACAGGCTACTCAGGGGTCAGGGACAGCAGGCAAGGGAGTCTGTCCCTTCTCAGATCTCAACCTCCGTGTTGGGAGATCCACTGCTCTTCAAAGCTGTCAGACAGAGTCGTTTGGGTCTGCAGAGGTATCTGCTGCTTTGTTGTGTTTACTGTGCCCTGCCCCAGAGGTGGAGTCTACAGAGACAGGCAGGTTTCCCGCTTGAGCTGCTTTTGTGAGCTCCGCAGTTCAAGCTTCCCAGCAGCTTTGTTTACCTACTTAAGCCTGAGCAATGGTGAAGCCCTCCCCCAGCCTGGCTGCTGCCGTGCTGGTAGATCTGAACTGCTGTGATAGCAATGAGGGAGGCTCGTGGGTGTGGGACCCTCCCCAGCCAGGTGTGGGATATGATCTCCTCGTGTGCCTGTTTGCTCAAAGCAGTATTGGGGTGGGAGTTACCCGATTCTCCAGGTGTTGTGTGTCTCAGTTCCCCTGGCTGGGAAGGGATTCCTTCCCCCTTGCGCTTCCCCAGGTGAGCAATGCCACCAGCCCTGCTTCCAGCTCTCGCTGAGTGGGGCTGCAGCAGCTGACCGAGTACCGATCCGGCACTCCCCAGTGGGGATGAACCCAGTACCTCAGTTGAAAATGCAGAATGATCCGCGGTCTTCTGTATGCATTTAGGCGTGGGAGTTGAAGGAGCTGGAGCGGCTCCTGACCGACCCATCTTGCTCCGCCCTCGGCGAGTATGTATCTTAAAGAGGAAACACATTTCTTTCAGTGAGAGAAGGACAGTTTGCTGCTACCTACACCCCGTCTGTGTACCCTTAATAGAAACCTGAAAGCCAGCTCACCTTGTCCCACCCAGGACTTATAGTCATCGCTGCTTCAATTACAAGAAGGATGCTTTGGATTGTTTTAATAGGTATTAGACTTTGCTAGAAGCTAGAACAGGTCTCTAATTATCTATGATTATCCACCTCACCATTTCACTTCATAAATATGATAGAAAAATTAAAGACAACTAAGCATTTGAGGAAAACAAATGACTTTGATACAGAAGTACCAAAATGAACACACACCAATCAACTGATCAAGAGGAAAGCAGATACAATTCAGCAAAGTTAAAGTAATATTTTTAATTTCAATTTTTATTTTCAAAGAGAATTGAAAAGACATTTATCTTCATTGCAAAAAGACTTCTAGGAAAAAAGATCATAGTACTTACACTAGAAATGTCATTAGTAAAAGAAAAAAAATGAGAAATGAATAGAGGAAATCACATATAACCTAAAGCCAATAGGATGTTATGTTATGACTGGGACAATTTGTTTAAATTGCAATTAATTTAATTTCCAATTAAATTAACACTTAAAACTACAGGACAGAAATTCAAAATATAAAATTAGGAAGATCTGTTTCTAATAAAAATTTCAATATCATGGCTTAAAAGCTAGAAGACTTCAATTAGGACTAGGGAACATAGAGGGAAAAATTAAGGGAGGAAGAGAAGAAATTTATTAGAACTAGAGAGATAAATCTTTAATTGAAGTATGAATGAAACAAAGTTGACACTTAGACAATCCTTAGAAGAGTTCAAGACACCAATGATTGAAGTTTCTAAAACTTTTCTGAAAGAACATGATAAAATATATCAATCAATTAGCAGAGAAATTATAGTTAAATTGGTATCAAATCTTTCTTCAAAAGCACTGGATGCTAGAACAGTAATTCAAAATTATATATAAAAAAATTCTCAACCATACATGTCAAGCCTGTATCAGAACAGAGTAAAAACTGTTAAGGTAGCAAATGGCCCCATATGTTTAAGTTACATGCCCACTGTGGGCTGACTGTAGCTCTCTTCTGCCTAGGATCCAGGTCCTTTTCTGGGACATGGCTCTTCTGCTGCAAGAGGGAAAGAGTGCGTAAAGAAGAATGACGGAAAGATCAAAGTGACCTTATTGGTCAAATTTTATGACTTAAAAGCTGGAAGATATCAGTTGCATCATAAAAGAAGCATTGAGATATGAATGAATCCTCCAAAAAACAAAGAGCCATCCATGAAGGTGATGCTCAAAAAAGCAAAGCAAAATACGTCATGTTTGAATGATAGAAAATTTGAAAAGAGAATTACTTTGATTGATGCTGGCTGATTCTCTTCTCATTAGCATATCTTATGTGATGTTGAATTATATTTCTTTCTATGGGTTTCTTTTCATGGTTTTGATCATACTCCTTTGTTCTTGTAAAAAGTAGTATTTGGATAATCCAAATATTATTAATGCTATTTATTGGCACTTAGATTTGTAGAATCTCAAACTATTAACATACCTGAATTAATTACAGTTTTATCAGAAAGAAACTTGTACAAGTCTTGATACTTCAGTAATAATACAGTAGGTACGATAGTGGTAAATGGAGTGGATTAGTGTAGGGAAGTACATTGCCTTGTCTTTTTTAGGTTTCAAGATGATGGAACAAATATGTAGGCCCAGATACTTTATTTACATTGTGTTTTACAACCTGCAGCATAACTAAAATGATAGTATAATTCTTGAAATTCAGAATACAGGGAAATATTTGGCAGATGGCTGAATAAGTAAGCTGAATTTTTTGTCTCTAATAGCTTAAATAAAAGAAAACTATCCTAAGTTGGTAAGTCAAGCAATGAAGTCATATTGATATTACTAAGATGTTGTTAATCACCAGAAACTGAAAAACACAGGTAGTTAAAAGAGGCTACCTATGAGCTAACTGGAAATGGCAATGGCATAATAGCTCATTATGTGCATATGTTGTTTTTATAATAAAATATTGATCAAATTAGAACAAGTAGATAACAGAATTTAGACCATTTTAAATCATAAAGTGTCTAGAAGTTATCATAAGAAGATATTTGGCAAAGCTTTTTGTAAATTAAATAAGGTAACAGAAATGATGGGTACGTGATAGATACACACCCACAAATTCTGTGGTGTAGAGTTTTTTCACAATTTATGGGACTCGTTTTGTCCAGAGCTGAGTTTTATTCTTTTATTGCAATCAGATTTGTCTCCTCACAGGCCATAGAGGAAGTCATACTGTTGTTAACTATTATGCCTTTGATGCATTTTTTTCTGAAACAATTGAAAGTTGATGTCCCATTTAACTAGAGCATTCTCCATATCAAATGCTCTCTTTCATTCAACCATGGGATAATTTTTAGAGAGACCATTATGCACCAAGCATTATTCTAGGAGCTGATCATGGCCCCCATTTGTACAGTATACTCATGGTAACTAGGGATATATTGCCTTCAAAGAGTTTGCAGCCTATCAGTGAGATAAAACCAGCGCAGAAGCGGTGAAGATATTTTAAATAACACAGAGAAGGGGTTTCCTAACCCAGCCAAACCAGGTCTGAGAGGCACCCCTGAGTAAGTGACTTTTTAGTTGCTACTGAAAGGCTAGAAATTAGTCATAAAAGCAGGTTGAAGAATTGGGTGTGACTTTCCAGGCAGAAGAAGTTGTAAGTACAAATCATGTAGGCATCAAACCCAGATGAGGTTTTGGAGTAGCATTACGTATGCTTAGTGCATTAAGTAGTATTAAGTCTAGCATTTTCATGTGAGAGAGTGAGAGAGGATTAAGCCAGAACTGGAAATAGCTCAATCATGGCAAAGTTTACCCTGGAACTTTATCCTGGAGATGCTACTTCTTAAAATAGTAACTGGATCTCACAGTTCAGAGTAATTGCGCTCTACTCAAACTTTTCTTTGCCATATATTTAGGGGGAGGAGAAAATAGGGAGTTGCTTCTCAGTTGGTGGGAAATTACAATCATGCAAGAAGAATTAGCTCTAGAGATCTGTTGTGCAGCATAATGCTTATAGTCACCAATATTGTATTATGTGCTTAAATATTTGTTTAGAGGGCAGATTTCATATTAAGTATTCTTATCACAGAAACAAACTAATTCACAAGGGACACAAGAAAATTTTTGAAGGTGATAGCTAAGTCTTTTACTTTGATTGTAGTGATGGTTTCACAGGTATATGCATATGTCCAAACATATACAATCAATATGTGCAGATTTTTGCATGTCAATTATGCCTCAGTAAAGCTGTTTTTTTTTTTTTTTTTTTTTTTTTTTTTTAAAGTAGCTAACTGTACCTAAACTGCCTATGCACACAATACGATTTATACTGATCACCTGATTTCCTTCAGGGAGTCTGGAATTTTCATACATGCCAAGAATTGGTTGCCTGTATGATAAACCCCCAGTAAAAACTCTCAGCACTGAGTGTTGTACAAGCTTTCTAGGTTGGCAACATGTCGTATTTGTTGTCACAGCTTGATGCTGGGGGAAATTACCTGTGTTCTCTGCAACTCCCCTGGGAGAGGATCCTGGGAAGCTCGCACCTGCTTTCCTCTGGAATTTATCCATCTGCCTTTAATTTTGCTGATTTTGCTTTATATTCTTTCCTATCATATCATTAATCATAGTTGTAAGCACAACTTATGTTGAGTCCTGTGAGGCTTCCTAGAGAATCACTGAACCTTGGAGTGGGCTTGGGGACCTCAACACACATATTCATTTTTAGAAACTCCCTCCACTTCTGGCAACCTATTTTTCTGGTTTTATTCCTGCTGTTCTGTCTTCCTTATTTTTAAAAAATTTTATTTATTTATAGTTTTTTTCTTAAATTTTTTTTATTTTTTTATTTTTTTTATTTTTTCAACTTTTAGTTTGGAACCAGGGGGCACATATGTGGGTTTGTTACATGGGTATATTGTGTAATGCTGAGGTTTGAGATATGACTGAATCCATCATCCAGTTAGTAATCATAGTATCCAATAGGTAGTTTTTCATCCCTTGCCCCACTTCCTCTCTTCATGCTCTAATAGTCCCCAGTGTCTATTCTTCATATTTTTGTGTCCATGTATTCCCAATGTTTAGCTCCCACTTATACGTGAGAACATACAGTATTTGGTTTTCTGTTTTTGTATTACTTCACTTAAGAAAATAGCCTCTAGCTGCATCCATAATGCTGTAGAGGACGTGATTTCATTCTTTTTTTAATGGCTGCATAGTATTCCAACAGTCCTCAATAGCAACTGCAATAAAAACAAAAAAATAAGTTGGATCTAATTAACCTGAAGAGCTTCTGCACAGCAAGAGAAAACATCAAAGCAGTACACAGAAAACGTACATAACAGGAGAAAATATTCACAAACTATCCATCTGACAAAGGTCTAATATCTGGAATTTATAAGGAACTTAAATCAACAAGAAAAAAAGAAATAACTCCATTAAAAAATGGACAAAGGACATGAACAAACACTTCTAAAAAGAAGACATAAAATAGGCCAATAAACGTATGAAAAATGCTAATTATCACTAACCATCAGGAAATGCAAATCAAAACCACAATGAGATACCATCTCATACCAGTCAGAGTAGCTTCTGTTAAAGAGTAAAATAATAATAATAACAGTTGTTGGCAAGACTACGGAGAAAAGAGGAAATTTATACACTGTTGCTGGGAATATAAACTAGTCCAGCCACCGTGGAGAACCATTTGAAGATCTCTCAAAGAACTAAGAGTTGAACTACCACTCAACCCAGCATCGTGTTACTGGGTATATACCCAAAGGAAAATAAATTGTTCTACCAAAAGGGCATATGCACTCGTGTGTTCGTCACAACACTATTCACAGTGTCAAAGATGTAAAGTCAACCCAGTTGCCAATCAACAGCAGATTGGATAAAGAAAATATGATACATATACACCATCTTAATTTATTTTTAGATGACTTTTTCTTTTCCCTCCTCCAAGTGTTAATGTACTGTGGATGTTCTGCTCCACTCACTCTATGGTCTCTCTTGGTGATACTTCATTCTTCATTGATGGCAATGATTTCCAAAATTTTCACTTTTCTCTAGTTCTATATTCTGAGTTCCAGATTATTACATTCAATTTTCAAAACACATGTCCAGTTCGGTGGGTCATAGATTTCCCAAATATAGAAATTAAGATACCATGCCATTGTTTCCTTCTTACAAATCTTTCCTCCCAGGGCTTTCCCACTTTAGTAGTGGTACCACTTCCCACACCCAAACAATCTGCAAGTTCTACTGTTTCTAAGTCTAAACACATTTTGAGTTCACCTACTTCTCTTCACTGCATGAGCACTACTCATTTCAAGGCACAGTCAAGACCTTAGCATACTTGTGTCCTTCCATTTCTAGTCTTGATCCATAGTCTGGTTGTGTACTGAATTTTGTTTCCTTCAAATGTGTGTGTATGTTGAAGCCCTAATCCTCAGTATGACTGTATTTGGAGATAGTGCCTTTAGGATGTAGTTATGGTTAATGGGATCATAAGGATGAACCTCACCTTGATAAGAATGAAATCTGATTTTGCTATCTTAGAGAATGCCAATCAGGTACTTTTTGCTAGTCCCTGTGATAGCTCCTGAAGATACCATGGTATCATCTTATAAGAAGAGAAAGAGGCACTGGAGACACCTCTCTCTCTCTCTCTCTCTCTCTCTCTCTCTCTCTCTCTCTGTTTCTCTCTCTCCTCACCCTACCCCACTCGTTGTATGCACAACGAAAGGCCTTGTGAGAACACAGTGAGAAGGTATCTACCTGCAAGCCAGGAACAGGGTCCTCACCAGAACCCAATGTTTTAGTTCATTGGCCACTACTTTCTGTTTAAATTTTCAATGGTTTCTTCTTGCTGTTCAGATAAAATCCAAACTCATTGATATTGTCTAAAAAGTCCCTGTCTAACCTGGTAAACCTTTAACTTCACCTTGAACCACTCTCTGTTTCCCCCTCCATCTATATCACAGTAGCTGTATTTATTTCCTTAAACATCTCAAGATATTTTTCGCTTTTGGGTCTTCAAAGAGGTGTCCTTTTGCCTATAATCTTCTTCACAAGGCTTCTATCTTCTCACCCTTCATTTATCATCATAAATTATATTTCCCTACAGAAACCATTCACAACAGCTTATGTACATGAGTTAATTTCCATTATCTTCTATCGTTATATGAAAGTTGTTTCCTTTATTGTACCAATAAGTCATATGACATATTTGTTTCTTTGCTTGTTTATTGTTCATTTCCCCACGTTCTATGTAAATTTCACAGTTAGGAAGTGTGTCTAGTTTTTTCTCTAATCTAAAGCTAATTCCTGCCTCAATGCCTGTCATGTAATAGAAGCTTAATAAGTACTTGTTAAATAAGCAGATGGATATGTGGGTGGTTGGATACACAGCTATCTCAAAGAAACTTCAAACACAAAATCCAAATTCCTTAAAACAATTTACAAGGCCTTCCACAATCTGGCTCCTGGTAACCATATGACTTGCTGAGTGAGAAAACCTTGAAGTTGGAATATGATTCTCCTAATAGAACACTGATCTGATCCTAGACATCAACTGTTTTAATATTTTTAGTACCTACTTATTATAGTTACTAGCTAGCTCCATCTTCCCCCAATGTCCTCTTGCTACATCAATAATGCAAACCATAATGGACATATTGTGGTTCCACCAGGGTCAGTGCTCCCCTTCTCTTCTTGTTCTTCACACACACTTTTCTTGCTCTGTAAAACACTCTCTAGAGCCACTTTTACTTGGCTGGTATTAGTTGTCCCTACAGTCTTGGCTTAAACATCAATTTTGAAAGGAAAGTCTTCTCTTCCCCTAGATTGGTCAGGCTTCCTGCTACAACTTAACCTAGTTCCCTAAGCTTCCTCCTCATTAGTGTCTCCTCATATTGTCATTATTACTTGCCTGTCTTCCTTCCCGTTAGACTAGCAGTTCTATGAGATTGTGGACTATCATTTGTGTTCCATGGTATCTTCAGAAGCTATCACAGTGACTAGCAATCAATAAATAAATAAGCCTGGTAGGATTAAATTTGTGTTCTCTAAGGTAGCAAAGATCAGATTTCAACTCCAGGGCTTTTTGGCCAAGCATCTCTGAACTGATGATTAATATGAAGACTCTACTTACCAAATCAACTTCAGAACTGACATGTTTTCAAAACGGGCCTTTAAAACAACATGTCACAATGTTCTGTGACAGAAGCAGGCTTGGTATCAAGGTATTTGATTTTCTATGCTTCACAGAGCCCCTCCTTAAACCTAAGAATGCTTAAATGAGTACAAAATATGATAATCCCCATTTTACTAAGTCTTTAATTTCTTGGCTTCTTTAATATGATTTAAATAAGCCTTGTGCTTTCTTAAGAAATCAGGCTTATGCATGCTCTGGAGTTTTACGTGGCATCGTAATGTTAAATAAGACTGGTTGTTACCCCTGTCCAAGAAGCAGCATTTTAGTAGTAAACCAAAGATAGCACTGAGGCTGGCTAGCAGAGAGCAACAGTCAGTATTACAAGCAAAGAGGCAGAGACCTTCGTTCCTGGTTATTTATGAACTAGCATAGCCATCAGATGATGAATTGGGGGAGTTGACCAAGTTGTGTGCATTAGACTATTTCCTGACCTGAGGTGTATTCTAAAACCTTTGAAGCTAAAACATTCCCTCAACCTTCTATCTCCGGCTCCTCCTATCTTCCCAACTTCCTTTCTCTCACCTCCTGTGTGTCTTAGGGTCTCTTCCATGGCATATATACATCCTTTATTCCCTAGCAACTCTGCCTCTGCTTTCTGCTAAATTCACCTATCTAATCTCTGTTTTTAAGCCTCAAAATCTTAGGGGTGGTTGAGCCATATTTGTACTCTAACTAGAAGAGTGTTTTAGCTGGAAGTGTGTAAGTGCTCCCCTTTTCCCCACAACCTTGTCAGCATCTATTATTTATCTTCATAATAGGTCAAAGGTTGCAAGGGAGAACACCACCACTTAAAGCAACTTAAACACACTTGGGAGCATTTATTGGTTTAGGAAGCGAGAAACGATACCCAGGCTAAGATAGAGATGCAAGAATGAAGGCCTCATTTCACAGGTTAACATGGAAATTCAAATCCTATTCTTGTTCTTCTTTATATTTTTCTTTTATATATTTTAAAATAGATTTTTATTATTGTTATTATACTTTAAGTTCTAGGGTACATGTGCACAATGTGCAGGTTTGTTACATATGTATACATGTGGCATGTTGGTGGGCTGCACCCATTAACTCATCATTTACATTAGGTATATCTCCTAGTGCTATCCCTCCCCTCTCCCCCAACCCCATGACAGGCCCTGGTGCGTGATGTACCCCACCCTGTGTCCAAGTGTTCTCATTGTTCAATTCCCACCTATGAATGAGAACATGCTGTGTTTGGTTTTCTGTTCTTGAAATAGTTTGCTCAGAATGATGGTTTCCAGCTTCATCTATGTCCATACAAATCACATGAACTCATCCTTTTTTATGGCTGCATAGTATTTCTTCGTGTCTATGTGCCACATTTTCTTAATCCAGTCTATCATTGGTGGACATCTGGGTGGTTCCAAGTCTTTGCTATTGTGAATAGTGCTGCAATAAACATACGTGTGCATGTGTCTTTATAGCAGCACGATTTATAATCCCTTGGGTATATACCCAGTAATGGGATGGCTGGGTCAAATGGTATTTCTAGTTCTAGATCCTCAAGGAACTGCCACACTGTCTTCCACAATGGTTGAACCAGTTTACAGTCCCACTGACAGTGTAAAAGTTTTCCTATTTCTCCACATCCTCTCCAGCACCTGTTGTTTCCTGACTTTTTAATGATTGCCATTCTAACTGGTGTGAGATGGTATCTCATTGTGGTTTTGATTTATACTTCTCTGATGGCTAGTGATGATGAGCATTTTTTCATGTGTCTGTTGGCTGCATAAATGTCTTCTTTTGAGAAGTGGCTGTTCATATCCTTTGCCCACTTTTTGATGGGGTGGTTTGATTTTTTCTTGCAAATTTATTTAGGTTCTTTGGAACAATGAGAACACTCAGACACAGGATGGGGAACCTCACACACCGGGGACTGTCATGGGGTCAGGAGAGGGGGCAGGAATAGCATTAGGAGATATACCTAATATAAATGATGAGTTAATGGGTGCAGCAACCAACATGGCACATGTATATATATATATGTAACAAACCTGCAAGTTGTGAACATGTAACCTAGAATTTAAAGTATAATAATAATAAATAAAATAAAATAAAATAGATTTTGAAGATGTATGTCCTTCAACAGCTTGGCAGACACCCTTAACAGCTCAAGATTGATACCACCGGTTTAGCAATCCCAGTAAAAAGATGATGTCATTCTTTCAACATCTGCATAGCAAAAAACAAACAAACAACAAAAAAACACTAGTTAAAAAATTATGAACTTGTAAACCAAAAAGTGCCTGAGACTGATCTCAGTTAATTAAGAAATTTATTTTGCCAGGTTTGAGAACATGCCTGGGAAAAAGAAACACAAATTATTGTAGGATCTGTGGCCTGTGCTTTTTTCAAAATTAGGTTTTAAGGACTTCAATATTTATTTATTTACGTACTCATTTCTTTTCTTTTAACTTTTATTTTAGGTTCAGGAACAGATGTGCAGATTTGTTATGGAGATTTGATGTATATACAGATGATTTCATCACACAGGTACCAAGCATGGTACCCCATAGGTATTTTTTCTGATCCTCTCCCTCTTCCCACACTCCACCCTCAAGTAGTACCCAGTGTCTCTTGGTACCCTTTTTGTTTTCATGTGTTCTCATTATTTAGCTCTCACTTATAAGTGAGAACAGGCACTATTTGATTTTCTTTCTTTTTTTTTTAAATTTATTTATTATTATTATACTTTAAGTTGTAGGGTACATGTGCATAACGTGCAGGTTTGTTACATATGTATGCTTGTGCCATATTTGCTGTGCTGCACCATCAACTCGTCATTTACATCAAGGTATAACTCCCAATGCAATCCTCCCCTCCCCCTCCCCATGATAGGCCCGATTGTGTGATGTTCCTTCCCTGAGTCCAGTGATTACCGTTGTTCAATTCCACCTATGAGGTGAGAACATCACGGGGTGTTTGGTTTTCTGTTCTTGTGATAGTTTGCTAAGAATGATGGTTTCCAAGCTGCATCCATGTCCCTACAAGGCCTTAAACTCATCGCTTTTATGGCTGCATAGTATTCCATGGTGTATATGTGCCACATTTTCTTAATCAATCTGTCACTGATGGCATTTGGGTTGATTCCAAGTCTTTGCTATTGTGAATAGTGCTGCAAGCAAACATGCGTGTGCATGTGTCTTTATAGCAGCATAATTTATAATCCTTTGGGCTATATCCCCAGTAATGGGATGGCTGGGTCATATGGTACATCTAGTTCTAGATCATGAGGAATCATACATACTGTTTTCCATAATGGTTGAACTAGTTTACAATCCCACCAACAGTGTAAAAGTGTTCCTATTTCTCCACATCCTCTCAGCACCTGTTGTTCCTGACTTTTGAATGATCGCCATTCTAACTGGTGTGAGATGGTATCTCATTGTGGTTTTGATTTGCATTTCTCCTGATGGCCAGTGGTAAGGCATTTTTTCATATGTCTGTTGGCTGTATGAATGTCCTCTTTTTGAGAAATGGCTGTTCATATCCTTTGCCCACTTTTGATGGGGTTGTTTGTTTTTCTTATGGAATTTGTTTAGAGTTCTTTGTAGGTTCTGGATATTAGCCCTTTGTCAGATGAGTAGATTGCAAAATTTTCTGCATTCTGTAAGGTTACCTGTTCCACTCTGATGGTAGTTCTTTTTGCTGTGCAGAAGCTCTTTGGATTTAATTAGATCCCATTTGTCAATTTTAGCTTTTGCTGCCCGTTGCTTTTGGTGTTTTAGACATAAGTCTTTGCCCATGCCTATGTCCTGAATGGTACTACCCTAGGTTTTCCTCTAGAGTTTTTATGGTATTAGGTCTAACATTTAAGTCTCTAATCCATCTTGAATTAATTTTCATTATAAGGAGTAAGAGGATCAGTTTCAGCTTTCTACTTATGGCTAGTAATTTTCCCAGCACCATTTATTAAATAGGGGAATCATTTCCCCATTTCTTGCTTCTCTCAGGTTTGTCAAAGATCAGATGGCTTGTAGATGTGTGGTTTTATTTCTGAGGACTCTGTTCTGTTCCATTGGTCTATATCTCTGTTTTAATTTTCCAGTACCATGCTGCTGTTTTGGTTACTGTAGCCTTGTAGTATAGTTTGAAGTCAGGTGGCGTGATGCCTCAGCTTTGTTCTTTGACTTGGGATTGTCTTGGAGATCTTGGGCTCTTTTTGGTTCCATATGAACTTTAAAGCAGTTTTTCCAATTCTGTGAAGAAACTCATTGGTAGCTTGATTGGGATGGCATTGAATCTATAAATTACCTTGGAGCAGTGTGGCCATTTTCACGATATTGATTCTTCCTATCCATGAGCATGGTATGTTCTTCCATTTGTTTGTGTCCTCTTTGATTTCACTGAGCAGTGGTTTGTAGTTCTCCTTGAAGGAGTCCTTTACATCCTTATGGTTAGTTCCTAGGTATTTGATTCTCTTTGAAGCAATTGTGAATGGAACTTCATTCATGATTTGGCTCTGTGTTTGTCCTGTTATTGGTGTATAAGAATGCTTGTGATTTTTGCACATTAATTTTGTATCCTGAGACTTTGCTGAAGTTGCTTATCAGCTTAAGGAGATTTTGGGCTGAGACAATGGGGTTTTCTAAATATACAATCATGTCATCTGCAAACAGGGACAATTTGACTTCTTCTTTTCCCCAACTGAATACCCTGATTTCTTTCTCTTGCCTAATTGCCCTAGCCAGAACTTCCAACACTATGTTGAATAGGAGTGGTGAGAGGGCATCCCTGTCTTGTGCCAGTTTTCAAAGGAATTTTCCAGTTTTTTGCCCATTCAGTATGATATTACGGCTGTGGGTTTGTCATAAATAGCTCTTATGATGATTTTTGAAGTCACGTTCCATCAATACGAATTTATTGAAGCGTTTTTTAGCATGAAGGGCTGTTGAATTTTGTCAAAAGCGCATACCATCTATTGAGATAATCATGTGGTTCTTGTCTTTTGGTTCTGTTTATATGCTGGATTATGTTTATTGATTTGCGAATGTTAGACCAGCCTTGCATCCAGGATGAAGCCCACTTGATCATGGTGGATAAACTTTTGATGTGTTGTTGAATCCGGTTTGCCAGTATTTTATTGAGGATTTTTGCATCGATGTTCATCAGGGATATTGGTCTAAAATTCTCTTTTTTTGTTTGTGTCTCTGCCAGGCTTTGGTATCAGGATGATGTTGGCCTCATAAAATGAGTTAGGGAGGATTCCCTCTTTTTCTATTGATTGGAATAGTTTCAGAAGGAATGGTACCAACTCCATCCTTGCATACCTCTGAAAATTTGTTAGGAATTCAGCTGTGAATCCATCTGGTCCTGGACTTTTTGGTTCGGTAGGCTATTAGTGTGCCTCAATTTTGGGAGCCTACTATTGGTCTGTCAGGGATTCAACTTCTTTATGGTTTAGTCTTGGAAGAGTGTAGGTGTCAGAAATTATCCATTTCTTCTAGGTTTTCAGTTTATTTCGTAGAGGTGTTTTTAGTATTATTCTCTGATGGTAGTTTGTAGGCTGTGGGGTTGGTGGTGATATCCCTTTATCATTTTTAATTCGTCGATTTGATTCTTCTCTCTTTTTCTTTCTTTATTAGTCTTGCTAGTGGTCTGTCAATTTTGTTGATCTTTTCAAAACCGCTCTGGATTCATTGATTTTTGGAGGGTTTTTGTGTCTCTATCTCCTTCAGTTCTGCTCTGATCTTAGTTATTTCTTGCCTTCTGCTAGCTTTTGGAATGTGTTTGCTCTTGCTTCTCTAGTTCTTTTAATTGCGATGTTAGAGTGTCAATTTTGATCTTTCCGCCGCTTTCTCTTGTGGGCATTTAGTGCTATAAATTTCCCTCTGCACACTGCTTTAAATGTGTCCCAGAGATTCTGTTATATTTATCTTTGTTCTCATTGGTTTCAAAGAACATCTTTATTTCTGCCTTCATTTCATTGATGTACCCAGTAGTCATTCAGGAGCAGGTTGTTCAGTTTCCATGTAGTTGAGCAGCAGTTTTTGATTGTTTTCTTGATCCTGAGTTCTAGTTTGAATTGCACTGGTCACGAGGTGGTTTGCCATAATTTCTGTTCTTGTACATTTGCTGAGGGAGTGCTTTACTTCCAATTATATGGTCAATTTTGGAGTAAGTACGATGTGGTGCTGAGAAGAATGTATATTCTGTTGATTTGGGGTGGAGAGTTCTATAGATGTCTAGTAGGTCTGCTTTGCTGCAGAGATGAGTTCAATTCCTGGACATCCTTGTTAACTTTCTGTCTCGTTGATCTGTCTAATGTTGACAGTGGAGTGTTGAAGTCTCCCATTATTGTTGTATGGAGTCCTAAGTCTGCTGTAAGTCTCTAAGGACTTGCTTTATGAATCTAGGTGCTCCTGTATTGGGTGCATATATAATTTGGATAGTTAGCTCTTCCTGTTGAATTGATCCCTTTACCATTATGTAATGGCCTTCTTTTGTCTCTTTTGATCTCTGATGGTTTAAAGTCTGTTTTATCAGAGACTAGTATTGCAGCCTGCTTTTTTGTTCTCCATTTGTGAGTAAATCTTCCTCCATCCCTTTATTTTGAGCCTATGTATACTCTGCGTGTGAGATGGGTCTCCTGAATACAACAGACTGATGGAATCTTGACTCTTTATCAGTTTGCCCAGTCTGTGTCTTTAATTGGAGCATTTAGTCCATTTCACATTTAAGGTTAAGATTGTTATGTGTGAACTTGATCCTGCCATTATGATATTAACTGGATTGTTTGCTCGTTAGTTGATGCAGTTTCTTCCTAGCCTCGATGGTCTTTACATTTTGGCATGTTTTGCGGTACAATTTGCGGGTTGTTTCTTTCCATGTTAGTGCTTCCTTCAGGGTCTCTTGTAAAGGCAGGCCTAGTGGTGACAAAATCTCTAAGCATTTGCTTATCTGTAAAGGATTTTATTTCTCCTTCACTTATGAAACTTAGTTTGGCTGGATATGAAATTCTGGGTTTAAAGATTCTTTTCTTTAAGAATGTTGAATATTGGCCCCCACTCTCTTCTGGCTTGGAGAGTTTCTGCCCGAGAGAGATCTGCTGTAGGAGTCTGATGGGCTTCCCTTTGTGGGTAACCCGACCTTTCTCTCTGGCTGCCCTGAGAGATTTTTCCTTCTCATTTCAACTTTGGTGAATCTGGCAATTATGTGTCTTGGAGTTGCTCTTCTCGAGGAGTATCTTTGTGGCGTTCTCTGTATTTCCTGGATTTGAATGTTGGCTGGCCTGCCCTACTAGGTTAGAAGTTCTCTGGATGATATCCTGAAGAGTGTTTTCCAACTTGGTTCCATTTTCCCCTCACTTTCAGGCACCCCAATCAGGCGGAGATTTGGTCTTTTTTCAATCCCATACTTCTTGCAGGCTTTGTTCATTTCTTTTCTTCTTTTTTCTTTTGGTTTCTCTTCTAAGCTTCATTTTCATTCATTTGATCCTCAATCGCTGATACTCTTTCTTCCAGTTGATGGTCGGTTACTGAAGCTTGTGCATTTGTCAAGTATTTCTCGTGTCATGCTTTTCATCTACTCATTTACGTTTATGACTATTCTCTGCATTAATTAGTCTAGCCGTCAATTCTTGCTTTTTTCAAGATTTTTAGTTTCTTTCTTCAGTCGTAATTCCTCCTTTAGCTCTGAAATTTGATGGACTGAAGCCTTCTTCTCTCATCTCGTCAAAGTCATTCTCCGTCCAGCTTTGATCGTTGCTGCTGGCCGATGGGCTGCCTCCTTTGCCGGGGAGATGTGCTCTTATTTTTTTTTGAATTTCCAGCTTTTTCTGCCCTGCTTTTTCCCCATCTTTGTGGTTTTATCTGCCTCTGGTCTTTGATGATGGTGATGTACTGATGGGGTTTTGGTGTCCAGGTGTCCTTCCTGTTTGATAGTTTTCCTTCTAACAGTCAGGACCCTCAGCTATAGGTCTGTTGGAGATTGCTTGAGGTCCCTCAGACCCTGTTTGCCTGGAGTATCAGCAGCAGAGGCTGCAGAAGATAGAATATTTCTGAACAGCGAGTGTACCTGTCTGATTCTTGCTTTGGAAGCTTCTCTCAGGGGTATCTCCACCCTGTGAGTGTGGGGTGTCAGACTGCCCCTAGTGGGGGATGTCTCCCAGTTAGGCTACTCAGGGGTCAGGGACCCGCCCGGAGCAGGCAGTCTGTCAGTTCAGATCTCAGCCTCCCGTGTTGGGAGATCCTGCTCTCTTCAAAGCTGTCAGACCAAATTAGTTTTGCGATCTGCAGGATTTGCCTGCTGCTTTGTTGTTGTTGTTGTTGTTGTTGTTGTGTGGCTGTGCCCTGTCCCCAGAGGTGGAGTCTGCAGAGACGAGCACTTGAGCTGCTGTAGGCTCCACCCAGTTAGACTTCCCGGCAGCTGTTCACCCAAGCCTCAGCAATGGCTGACCCCTCCCCAGCCTGGCTGCTGCCTTGCGGTAGATCACAGACTGCTGTGCTAGCAATGAGGAGGCTCCGTGGTGATGGAAGCCCTCCCGGCCAGGTGGGGAGTATGATCTCCTATGAATTGTGCCTGTTTGCTTAAAGAAGAAGCGCAATATTGGGGTGGGAGTTACCTGATTTTCCAGGTGTTGTGTCTCAGTTCCCTGGCTAGGAAAGGGATTCCCTTCCCCTTGCGCTTCCCGGAGATGATGCCTGCAGCCCTGCTTCAGCTCTGTGGTCCGAGACTGCAGCAGCTGACCAGCACCGATGAATCGGCACTCCCCAGTGAGATGAACCCAGTACCTCAGTTGAAGATGCAGAAATCACCGGTCTTCTGTGTCGCTGGCGCTGGGAGTTGGAGACTGGAGCTGTTCCTATTCGGCCATCTTGCTCCGCCCCCTAGCCACTTTTCTTACCATCGATTTGTGTTCTAGTGAAGAGTTCAGACCTATATACATCAGACTAAATGTGCATAAGGAAAAGGAGTGAATCAAAGAAACAAAAGAGATGATTATACCAGAAGCTAAAATGTCAACTTCATAGCAATTGAAATAAATTAAAAAGACCACATTAAAATACCAGAAAGTAATTGCGATTGGGGGAGGTGTTTTAAAATTAGCTAGGGTGTTATAAAATCTCTTGCCTCAGTTTATGGACCAACAATCATTTGAAGTGTAGCTGGAAGAAACTGGATTACAGCATATTCTAACTTCAGGGGAATTGAAGAGAACAGAAAAAATACTGCCAGTTTGTGGATCTGGCAACCATCTCCTCAGAGACTGTGCTGTAAAATCCCAACATAGCCATGATTTGACTATCTCTGTAGCTCACCATTTTGTGAGCACCTACTTTGTTCCAGGTACCCATCATACTTTAATTTTCACAGCAACTTGTTTTAAAGAAATTACAGAGTATCAGAGTAATTAAGGTAATTGCAAATATCCATGCAATTTACAGTTTTCAGACCTGGATTTTATTCCAAGTTTATCTAATTCCAAAGCCTTCAGTATGAATCATTGCTTGTGTTTCATGATTGTGAAATGTAAGAACGACGTAATTATTGCAATTTTAAAAACCAGAATGATTAGCCCTACAATTTGGGTAATATTTAAGCATCTTACCCTAAGGTCAGATCACTGGGCTCTCTTTATTACATGTATTCCCATTGAATTTCCCAGTAGAAACAGTAAACTACACTGTGTTCTACACACACACACACACACACACACACACACACACACACCACACACTCAAATAGAACCATGTTTTAATCTCAATATGCAAAATTAAGGAAAATGATCTTTCCCAATATTTACTAGTTAGCCTAAGCTTGTAAATAATTATCATCCTTACAAACGTTTAGGAAAGTAAATATCCCAGTCCAACTAGTAATTATGATAATATTGCATGAGCTTAATATTAAAGTTTTTCATATTTTAGCATTATGAGACTTACTTATAAGTAAGTCAGCAATTGCTTTTTATGTTTTTGGAGAAAAGCTGCTATGTCTTTGTCTAAAGTAAGTAAAAAAGTCTCCTTTATTAAGAAAACATGTGACTGATCCTGTAGTTATTAAGAGGTTATTTTTCTCACTTGTGTCTTTCTCATATGGAGGATAAATTTAAATGTAAATTCTATATATTCTCATTTCATATTATTGTTTGTGCATGCACACAGGGGTTGTGAGTGTTGTTACAGAGATTGGGAGGGGGGAGGCAGAGGGGAACTGATATTTAGTAATATCTTTTATGTAACAGGTGCTCCTTTTAGCTCTCTACATTGTTTTTCATTTAGTACTCACAAAATTTGATATTGCTCTGTATTTTTCAGAACTCTCCTGTTGCAAGTGACAGAAACCCAATTCAAAATGGCTAAAGCAAGCAAGTGGTTTATAAAATAAGGCTCATATTGCCAGAAATGCAGGGTAGGCTGGCTATACTCACAGGCAGAGGTTCATATAGTAATAAAATTTAATCCCGCACAGTGGGTTCTTCCTGCCCATTTGCACGAGACCAAGACCAATTCACTGAAAGGACTACATTTATTTTTTGCAGTAAAAGAGTTTGAGTGAAAATTACCCAAGGAGGCTGATACATGGGATAACTGAGGTTATCACTCAAATCAGTCTCTCTGAAGGCTTGGAAGTTAGGGTTTTTCAAGGATAATTTGGTGGGAAGGGGACTAGGGAATGGGTGTTCCTGATTGGTTGGAGATGCAATTATAAGGATGTGGAAAACAGTCCTCTTGTGCTGTGCCCACCTCTCTGTTGGGGTCCATAGGACTGGTTGAATCATGAATCATGAGTCCAGGTGGGGATCAGTCAGTTGCCAGCAGCGAAGTCTGGAAAGCATCTCAAAAGACCAATCTCACTGATATAGCTGGGATGTTTTTACCCTCCAAATCTCATGTTGAAATGTGGTCCCCAATGTTGAAGGTGGGGCCTGGTGGGAGATGTTTGGGTGTGAAGACAGACTGCTCATGAATGACTTGGGGCCCTTTACACAGTAATGAGTGAGTTCTTATATCATTTCCCAGAGGAACTGGTTGTTTCAAAGAGCCTGGGAGCTCTCTGGCTCCCTCTCTCAGATGTGACATGCTTGTTTCCCCTTCACCCTCTGCCATAAGTAAAAATCTTCCTGGGCAGAAATTCAAGCCCGATGTTGGTGTCATGCTTATATGCTTATATGTCTGCACAACCATGAGCCAAACAAACCTCTATTTTTTATCAATTACCCAACCTCAAGGTATTTCTTTATAGCACAGCAAATGAACTAACAGAAGTTCTACAATGGTGAGGTCATCTATAGGATCAACTGGAGAAGTTACAAATCTTCTGACCTCTGCCCACATGACTTCTAAGCAATATAGGATTATACAAGCTATGCCTACATCTCAGCAGAGTTCAGGCCCCTGCCATAATTCTTATCTCATGGCCTTTCATTAGTTTTCAGTCCCTGAGCAAAGAGGGGGTTAGTTTTAAGGAAGGACTATTATCGAGCTTGTTTCCAACTTAAACTAAACTAAATTCTTCCCATGGTTTGTTTGGCCTATGCACAGAAATGAGTAAAGACAGCCAGTCTGTGAGGTTAGAAGAAAGATGCAGTCAGCCATGCTAGATTTCTCTCACCCTCAATCTCTGCAAAGGTGGTTTCAATTCCTTCCTTGGGCTTCACCCTACCTTAATACTTAGGCATGAACTATGGAGACGGAAAAAGACTGAGGACTCCTCTAACTTCTTCCTGTTGACAGTGGGCATAATTGGGATGGGGTTTCCCCAAGGGCAAGAGGAGTGAAACCATTTTGCAGTTGTCTGTATGTATTCACAGGTGCCTAGCTGGGGTCTCAAGTTCTGCATAACAAAAACACTAACATTCTTATCTATGGCTTCAGTACAGCACTTGAGAGAACAGTGGACTATAAGATAATAATGAGCCCTAACATAAGGGGTAAAATTCTTAGCTTCAGGAGTCTCTGTAAAACTGATCTGAGGCCTTGAGGGATCCAGGTGAATGACCGTGAAAACCAGTTAGATATTGGGTTGTTAGTGGAGACTCAAAAACAATGGACAAGAATGGAATATAATAACAAGTTTACTATAATTTTTCTGAAATAATGTTTATCTCTTCACTTTTTCATTTCTATCGAAGATACATCATAGTAGGACTAATTTATTTGCAAAATAAGTTTTATTCTTATTATACTTTGCCTAATTATACACATAAAATGAGGTGAGAATAATTAATTGCCATACATCCTTTTTTTAAATTGGCTTTTCTGGGACTTTTTCATAAGGAATCTCAGATTAGACCTTTTAAAAGCCTCTTGAGCCCAACCAAGGATTTATTTGTGCCTGCAGATGTTTGTATGAATTCAGTCAATTCCTTCCTTCTCGATGTTTCCAAAATAACTTGGGGTTCCTTGGCCTGTCAGGAAGTGACATTCTTTACTTACTACAGGTTAGGAAACCTGTGAAGGACAAGGTATGAGACCAATTTTCCCAAGGAACATTTGTTGGCTCTGTAGTTCAATATCAATTCTTCAAAGCAGTCTGGAAACATGTCATACCAGTCAAAGCCTTGGTAAAATAATCAGTGTCTGCAATTGTTTCCTGTTAGAAAAGAAAATAGATTCTCATTGAATTATTGCATGTAAATATATTGTCATAAGTTAAAAATATTCATAAATAGTTTCCAAATTCTGGAGAATTCAGGTAGAGAGAAAGATATATATGCCAAATGTTGCTCAAGGAAGTATACTTTACTCAGTTGTTAAAATGTTGTAAACAGCTCAAAAGAAAATAAGTTTTCTTGACTCTGGCAGACAAGCAATAAATCATAAAAGATTATTTCAGTCTTCTATTAGTTCAGTCCATGCCAATAACTCCTGTTTTGCTCAAATCTCATGAATACATCAGCTTTCCATGACAGTCTGGGAAGTTTTCTTATTTCAAAGGCACAATTTCTAAAGTTATCAGAAACTTGCATTCAAGAGCACCTGTCAGAGTTCTATAGCTGATTATAAAATCACCTTTCCAAAAAGATCAATCTAAAGTATTTGTGGATGACAAAAGTTTTAGAACATTCAGGGTTAATAATACAATTGGTGAAAATGGACTTATTTTGTGGCATAAAAATTTTAACATAATTATAATTATTACTGGTGACATATACTGAGACATACCAGAATACAAGAATCTCATGCAATTCTGTAACACACCATAATTACACATCCATACAAATATGATCCAAAGAAAGCCAAAGACTATTTCATACTTGAAAATACATCCTGTATGATTTTAACACAACAAATTAACCAAATATCTCTTTTTTTTTTTTTTTTTTTTTTTTTGAGACGGAGTCTCACTCTGTCACCCAGGCTGGAGTGCAGTGGCCGGATCTCAGCTCACTGCAAGCTCCGCCTCCCGGGTTCACGCCATTCTCCTGCCTCAGCCTCCCGAGTAGCTGGGACTACAGGCGCCTGCCACCTCGCCCGGCTAAGTTTTTGTATTTTTTAGTAGAGACGGGGTTTTCACTGTGTTAGCCAGGATGGTCTCGATCTCCTGACCTTGTGATCCGCCCGTCTCGGCCTCCCAAAGTGCTGGGATTACAGGCTTGAGCCACCGCGCCCGGCCCAAATATCTCTTTTGGACTTCAGGGGACCTAATATTTAAAAAAGTTAATAAGACAAAAAGGATTGAATTTAGAATTTGAAATTTTGATCTAGGAAGGTTTGTTAAAAATGTGCCTGCTCACTTACCACATTCTGCCATGATTGTAAGTTTCCTCAGGCATCCCCAGAAGCCAAGCAGATGCCAGCATCATGCTTCCTATACAACCTACAGAGCTGTGTGCCAATTGAACTTATTTTCTTTACAATTACCAAGTGTCAGGTTCATCTTTATAGTAATATGGAAACATAGTAATACACTGGTTCCCCCAAAAGAGAGAAATGCTGGGGGATGAGACAGTGCAATGCTTCCACAATGTATGTCATTGCACGAACATTTTCCCATGGCTGCTGGGCAACCCATCAGCCTATTGTGTAATCAGCCCATCCCTCATTCTATGCCTTCTAGGTGCCCAAGAGCATGCTTTTATTATCAAAACATGCAAAGAAAGGAGTATCACCCTGTAGTAATACTCTGTAAGCAACTGCCATTAGCCATCCTTAAAAATATATCTCCTGCATAGCTATTACACACTCAGGCTAAATGTTCTGTCATAATGCAAAATAATTTTTGATGCCCTCAAAAGTCAAAAAGGTCAGTTAACACAATGCAAAACAGTGTAGAGCCTTAGAATTTGAGAGGTATCTGTCTATTTACAATTCTTGGGGATCCAAGAGGAAAACAGGTTTTTCCCAAAACAAAGTCTGAGGTTCCTTCTCTGTTTTCCCCAAGGGATCCCATCTGTTAGAAATTACTTTAGGTTCCCTCATACGGACAGTGAGTTTAGCAAGAGGAAGTGACAGGCAGAAGTAAATGGAGAAACAGAATTCAGTTGACTGAGGAAAAAAAAAATATCAAGAGAGAAAAGTCATAGAAACCATATATATATATATATATATATATATATAGTTGAATATCCACTTTTAATTAAGCTGGGCTATAACTTTAAGAAAATCCTTTCAAATCTCTTATTAACAGACTGTAGCCAGGACAAACCACCAAAACCTCTGGCTTTTAAGTATTTTTTTTCCTATAGTTATTCTCCCAAGTGAAACCAATAAGCCCCAACTAAGGCCATGATTTATAACACACAAGGTGTCCCTAAAGAGGTGGCAAGCAGTTTTTACAAGATCTACCCTAAAGGTAACTCAGAGAAAGGAAAGTTTCACTGGCTATAAATGGGGTACAACTTACATTTCTATCCAGTCATATTCTGCAGGGCCTCAGCTTCTCAACTAACCATCTACATACAAAGGCCCGAAAATACTATATGCCCACACAGATGGAAGGTAGGAAAACAAAACCATACATGGGAGGGAAAAGATCAATAAGTGGCAAAACTGACACAGGTATCAAAATAAAGAGGATCTATTCCCTAAGCCAGGACTTGAACCCATGCCAGCTTCACCACAAAAGGGCAAAGCCTTACCTACTGAGCTATAGCATGGGTGAGTTTTCATTCCTCTTCCCAGGAGTCTGGAACAGTCATTTGTGAACTTGCAAAGGATTTTAAAACTACCCAAGGGAATTCTCAAGGCTAGCCATGACACTATTATTAACCTCTTTTTAATTGTTTGGAATAAGAGAACTCTAAAATCTTTTTTTTTTCAATGGTGTGCTTAGTTTCAATAGTGACTCAACCTCAAACCTTTTTAAAGCCAGGATGAAAATTTTCCAGGTGTTCATCATATGATATGGTTTGGATCAGTGTCTCCACTCAAATCTCACGTTGAAATGTAATCCCCAATGCTGGAGGTGGGGCCTGGTGGGGTGGTGGATAATGGAATTCAGTTGCCCCATGAATGGCTTAGCTCCATCCCCCTAGTCTTGTTCTTGAGATAGAATTCTCACGAGATCTGGTTGTTTAAAATTGTGTAGCCTCTCCCCAGTCTCTCTCTCGGCCCTGATCCTGCCATGTAAGATGTCTGCTTCAGCTTTACTTTCTGCCATAAGTAAAAGCTCCCTGAGACCTTCCCAGAAGCGGATGCTGCTACATTTCTTGTACAGCCTGTGGAACCATGAGGCAATGAAACCTGTTTGCTTTATAAATTATCCAGTCTTAAGTATTTCTTTACAGTAGTGCAAGAATGAACTAATACCCCATACAAGCAAGAAATATTTCTAGAGAGTGGGTAGAAAAGGCTCCTTATGATTTCCAAGAATTTCCTGTCAGAAATGGGATTAAGGCAGCAAAAGACAACAAAGGCCCCATAGGAATGGGTCCTTTTAAGAAAAAATTCACCTAAGGGCTTGATACATTCAGGATGGAGAATGTGCTGATGTTTCTTGGACTCCCAGTCTTTCAGACAAGCTGCCTAATATGAACCTGAAAATTTCTGCCTTCTGGATGGCAGAATACCCCACATGGTTACAAAGTCAAGCCCGAAGAACATGAAACAGGATGAGAGAGAAACCTTATCTAGTTTTTGCTTCAGGGACCTGCAGCAAATTTGTATCTGACAGTCTGCAGGGCCAGCTCAATTGGTGGGTATATAGGGGTCCTAGGCCACCTTCTATCTTATGGTATTCCTCTTTGTGACAGAATGACTCAGAAAGATAAATGCATAGCACAAAGTAGGCTGTATGCCAGATTCCCCACAACCTTAGATTAGTCTCATAAATCCTTTCCCTCATCAATGAAAACCTTTCAGAGGAGACAAACATTACTTTTTACCATTTACTCACTGGTTTGCACACACACACACACACACACAGAGAAGCCAGAAGCTGGTCAGAAATTCTTACCCTTTTGCCAGCTTGCCAAGTTTCTGGGCTCCCTTTTTCTGTAGCTTCCAGAAGAGTAGAGTAGAGTTTGATGAAACCACTCTCTGCACCATATTTGTGGGGGCCAAGTTGCAATACAGAAGGAAATCATCCTTTTCTATTTCATGGAATCATAGGAAAAAGCCTCTCAATCGTGCAAGGTGCAGTCCAACAGGCTCTATGGGGGAATTGAATTAACACATTTCCCATTCTGGCCAGAATGATATACATGTGACAAAACACAGACAGTAGTCATTCCACTCAGCACCGAAGTATCAACCTGGCAAAGCTCAAACATCACTCACTGGCCTCTGTTGTAATTGATCTACTCAAGGTCAGGAGGGATGGGGCCGGCAAAATGTGGGTCTGGACCAGGAGGGCAGATCCTGGATGAACCCCCAGATTTGTAACCATCTGATGGGTTCTTCCTGTCCACTGCACAGACAAAACCAACTCACTGAAACTGTGGTACTGCAGCTTGCAGCAAAAAAGAGTTTAATTAATGCAAGGCAAGCCACATGCATGGGACTTCCAGTTCCATGGAAGAACAAGTTATTATTCAACTCAGTCTCCTCCAAGGCTCAGAGGTTAGGGTTTTTAAAGGATACTTTGATGGACAGAGAACTAGGGAATGAATGCTGCTAATTGGTTGTGGATGAAATCATAGGAGTGTGGAAGACAGTCCTTGTGCACTGAGTCCACCTCTTTGTTGGGGGCACAGGACAGCTTGAATCATTAGTCACATGTTTGGGTGAGATCAGTTCATTGCCAGAATGGAAGTCTGAAAAATATCTCAAGAGTTCAGTCTTAAGTTCTATAACAGTGATGTTATCTATAGGAGCAATTGGGAAAGTCAAAAATCTAGTGACCTCTGCCCACATGACTCCTAAGTAGTAAAGGATTATAGAAACTATGCCTCTATAATCCTAATCTCAGAGTTCAGACCCCTTTCATAAGCCTAATTTCATGGCCTTTGTTAGTTTTCAGTCTCTGAGGAAGGAGGGGGTTAGTTTTTGGAGGGACTATTATCATCTTTAATTTCAAGTTAAACTGTAAACTAAATTTCTTCCATAGTTAACTTGGCCTATGTCCAGGAATGAATGAAGATAGTCAGCCTGTGAGGCTAGAAACAAGAAGAAATCAGCCATGTTAGATTTATTTCACTGTCATAATCTTTGCGAAGGTGGTTTTATCATCAATACACAATCTAACTCTCTTTAACTCTGAGGTCTACACTGTGCCATCCTGGCTCAATTCTCCAGAAGTCTCTCAAATCATGTCAGCAAAACAGATCCAGCAACCGCTGGTTTACATCTGTAGCTCGTCAATCCCAGAGACAGTAAATTCATCTTTCGGAGATGCTTCATTGAGTCCCCACATTGAATTCAATTAGAACACCTTGGTCTCAAAACAACTTTGAACAACAAACAGAAACAAAGGGAGCTGGGTGCCCAGTCGACCAAACCTTCATTCTATTACCCTGCTTAGTGCCATGCAGGAGAAACTCTACTTGAAGCACATGGGCTTACCATTGGGAGAGGAGTGCTTTCCTAGGGAAAGGTCAGAGATTATAAGAGAAGGAAGAGATGGGGTAAGCATAGGGTTCTGAATAGAAGGTACCAACTTAAATTTCAATTTCAGATCAATAATTAATATTTTGATTATAATTATGTACCAAATGTTGTATAATTTTTAGTATAAATATGTCCCATGCAATATTTGGAGCAATACTAAAAAATTATTCCTTGTTGATCTAAATTCAAATTAAAATGTGTTTCCTCTATTTTTATTGGTCAAATTTGGCAATTCTAAAGCAAAAACAGCAAAAGTGTACTACAAAGACCCTATTAACGTAACTTTTTTCCCATGAGAATGTCATAGCTTGGAAACATTTTATAACAAGCCCCAAATCATACACATATTGCATATCGTAACATAAATTCATAGCTTACTATAAAGTCCCTATTTAGGAGCAAGATGGCCAAATAGGAACAGCTCCAGTCTCCAACTCCCAGCCCGAGCAACACAGAAGACAGGTGATTTCTGCATTTTCAACTGAGGTACTGGGTTCATCTCAGTAGGGAGTGCGGGACAGTCAGTGCTGGTCAGCTGCTGCAGCCCTACCAGCAAGACCTGAAGCAGGGGGAGGCATCGCCTCACCTGGGAAGCGCAAGGGGGAAGGGAATCCCTTTTCCTAGCTAGGGGAACAGAGACACACAACACCTGGAAAATCGGGTAACTCCCACCCCAATACTGTGCTTTAAGCAAAGGGGCACACCAGGAGATTATATCCCACACCTGGCCGGGAGGGTCACATGCCCACGGAGCCTTCCTCATTGCTAGCACAGCAGTCTGCGATCTCCTGGCAAGGCAGCAGGGAGGCTGGGGGAGGGGCGCCCGCCATTGTTGAGGCTTAAGTAGATAAACAAAGCGGCTGGGAAGCTCGAACTGGGTGGAGCTCACAGCAGCTCAAGGAGTCCTGCCTGTCTCTGTAGACACCACCTCTGGGGACAGGGCACAGCTAAACAACAACAACAACAACAAAGCAGCTGAAACCTCTGCAGACACAAATGACTCTGTCTGACAGCTTTGAAGAGAGCAGTAGATCTCCCAACACGGAGGTTGAGGTCTGAGAAGGGACAGACTGCCTGCTCAAGTGGGTCCCTGACCCCTGAGTAGCCTAACTGGGAGACATCCTCCACTAGGGGCAGACCGACACCCCACACCTCACACGGTGGAGTACACCCCTGAGAGGAAGCTTCCAAAGCAAGAATCAGACAGGTACACTCGCTGTTCAGCAATATTCTATCTTCTGCAGCCTCTGCTGCTGACACCCAGGCAAACAGGGTCTGGAGTGGACCCCAAGCAATCTCCAACAGACCTATAGCTGAGGGTCCTGACTGTTAGAAGAAGCAACAAACAGGAAAGGACACCACAGAAACCCATCAGTGCGATCACCATCATCAAAGACAGAGGCAGATAAAACCACAAAGATGGGGAAAAAGCAGAATTAGAAAAGCTGGAAATCAAAAATAAGAGCACACATAAAAGCCCCACAGGGAAAGCTCATGTCGCCAGCAGGATCAAAGCTGGGCCAGGAGAATGACTTCAATGAGATGAGAGAAAGAGGCTCCAGTCCATCCAATTTCTCAAGAGCTAAAAGGAGGAATTACGTACCCAGTGCAAAAGAAACTGAAACTCTTGAGAAAAAGAGTGGAAAAATTGATAACTAGAACAATTAATGCAAAGAGAGGAGAAATACATAAGCAATTGACAAGAGATCAAAACCATGACCACGAGAAATCGTGATAAGCATACAAAGCTTCAGTAACCACGACGATCAACTGGAAGAAAAGAGTATCAGCGATTGAGGATCAAATGACTGAAAATGAAGGCGAGAAAGAGAAACAAAAAGAAAAAGAAAAAAGAAATGAACAAAGCCTGCATGAAGTATGAGATTATGTAAAGGCCAAAATCTACATCTGATTAGGGTGCCACAGAAGTGAGGGGAAAATGGAACCAAGTTGGAAAACACTCTTCAGGATATAGAAATCCAGGAGAACTTCAACCCTGAAGTAGGGCAGGCCAACATTCAAGTCAGGAAATGAGAGAATGCCAGATACTCCTCGAAGAGCAACTCAAGACACATAATTGCCAGATTCACAAAGTTGATGAAGGAAAAATCTTAAGGGCAGCCAAAGAGAAAGGTCAGGTTACCCACAAAGGAAGCCCATCAGACTCACAGCAGATCTCTGTAGAAACTCTCCAAGCCAGAAGGGGCCAATATTCAACATTCTTAAAGAAAGAATTTTAAACCCAGAATTTCATATCCAGCAAACTAAGGTTCATAAGTGAAGGAAGAAATAAAATCAGCACAGATAAGAAATGCTTAGAATTTGTCACCACCAGGCCTGCCTTACAAAGAGACCCTGAAGGAAGCATTAAACATGGAAAGGAACAACCGGTACCAGCCATTGCAAAAACATGCCAAAATGTAAGGCCATCGAGGGCTAGGAAGAAACTGCATCAACTAACGAGCAAAATAACCAGTTAATATCATAATGGCAGGGTCAAGTTCACACATAACAATCTTAACCTTAAATGTAAATGGACTAAATGCTCCAATTAAAAGACACAGACTGGCAAACTGGATAAAGAGTCAAGACCCATCATTCTGCTGTATTCAGGAGACCCATCTCACATGCAGAGACATACATAGACTCAAAATAAAGGGATGGAGGAAGATCTACTAAGCAAATGGAGAAGAAAAAAAAGCAGGGGTTGCAATACTAGTCTCTGATAAAACAGACTTTAAACCATCAAAGATCAAAAGAGACAAAGAAGGCCATTACATAATGGTAAAGGGATCAATTCAACAGGAAGAGCTAACTATCCTAAATATATATGCACCCAATACAGGAGCACCCAGATTCATAAAACAAGTCCTTAGAGACTTACAAAGAGACTTAGACTCCCATACAGTAATAATGGGAGACTTCAGCACCCCACTGTCAACATTAGACAGATCAACAAGACAGAAAGTTAACAAAGATATCCAGGAATTGAATTCATCTCTGCAGCAAGCAGACCTAATAGACATCTACAGAACTTTCCACCCCAAATCAACAGAATATACATTCTACTCAGCACCACATCACACTTATTCCAAAATTGACCACATAATTGGAAGTAAAGCACTCTTCAGCAAATGTACAAGAACAGAAATTATAACAAACTGTCTCTCAGACCACAGTGCAATCAAACTAGAACTCAGGACTAACAAACTCAATCAAAACCACTCAACTACATGGAAACTGAATAACCTGCTCCTGAATGACTACTGGGTACACAACGAAATGAAGGCAGAAATAAATATGTTCTTTGAAACCAATGAGAACAAAGATACAACATACCATAATCTCTGGGATACATTTAAAGCAGTGTGTAGAGGGAAATTTATAGCGCTAAATGCCCACAAGAGAAAGCTGGAAAGATCTAAAATTGACACTCTAACATCACAATTAAAAGAACTAGAGAAGCAAGAGCAAACACATTCAAAAGCTAGCAGAAGGCAAGAAATAAATAAGATCAGAGCAGAACTGAAGGAGATAGAGACACAAAAATCCCTCCAAAAAATCAATGAATCCAGGAGTTGATTTTTTGAAAAGATCAACAAAATTGATAGACCGCTAGCAAGACTAATAAAGAAGAAAAGAGAGAAGAATCAAATAGAGGCAATAAAAAATGATAAAGGGGATATCATCACTGACCCCACAGAAATACAAACTACCATCAGAGAATACTATAAACACCTCTACGCAAGTAAACTAGGAAATCTAGAAGAAAAGGATAATTTCCTGGACACTTAACACTCTCCCAAAACTAAACCAGGAAGAAGCTGAATTCCTGAATAGACCAATAGCAGGCTCTGAAATTGAGGCAATAATTAATATCCTACCAACGAAAAAAAGTCCAGGACCAGATGGATTCACAGTTGAATTCTACGAGAGGTACAAGGAGGAGTTGGTACCATTCCTTCTGAAACTATTCCAATCAATAGAAAAAGAGGGAATCCTCCTTAACTCATTTTATGAGGCCAACATCATCCTGATACCAAAGCCTGGCAGAGGCACAACAAAAAAAGAGAATTTTAGACCAATATCCCTGATGAACATTGATGCAAAAATCCTCAATAAAATACTGGCAAAATGGATCCAGCAGCACATCAAAAAGCTTATCCACCATGATCAAGTGGGCTTCATCCCTGGGATGCAAGGCTGGTTCAACATATGCAAATCAATAAACATAATCCAGCATATAAACAGAACTAAAGACAAAAACCACATGATTATCTCAATAGATGCAGAAAAGGCCTTTGACAAAATTCAACAGCCCTTCATGCTAAAAACGCTCAAAAAATTCGGTATTGATGGAACGTATCTCAAAATAATAAAAGCTATTTATGACAAACCCACAGCCAATATCATACTGAATGGGCAAAAACTGGAAAAATTCCCTTTGAAAACTGGCACAAGACAGGGATGCCCTCTCTCACCACTCCTATTCAACATAGTGTTGGAAGTTCTGGCTAGGGCAATCAGGCAAGAGAAAGAAATCAAGGGTATTCAGTTAGGAAAAGAAGAAGTCAAATTGTCCCTGTTTGCAGATGACATGATTGTATATTTAGAAAACCATTGTCTCAGCCCAAAATCTCCTTAAGCTGATAAGCAACTTCAGCAAAGTCTCAGGATACAAAATTAATGCGCAAAAAATCACAAGTATTCGTATACACCAGGAACAGACAAACAGAGAGCCAAATCATGAATGAACTTCCATTCACAATTGCTTCAAAGAGAATCAAATACCTAGGAATCCAA
>NW_022161280.1:0-19144 GCF_008728515.1 Papio anubis | reverse complement strand
CCCCTCCCCCAAATTGAAGGCCAAAAGACCATAAACCACAAAAAGTTTTTAAAACACAGGATGAACATGTATTTTTGGTTACTTGAATCTCTGCTCATCTTTGCAAAGAGAAAAACAAACAACTTTGAAGAAAAACCTCATGGACAACTAAATGCTTTGTCAGTGATATATATTTTCTTATATGGGGGACCAAAATTACATACATGAAATGCAAAAACAAACATATGGGACTATACCAACCTGAAAAGTTTCTGCATCTCAAAACAAATTACTTTACAAATAATAAAAGCATCCTACAGATTAGCCAAAAATTTCAGGCAATCTTGTAATTCACGAGTTGTCATCTAATGTGTACACAAAAAACACTATAAAGTAGCAAAAGAATCCAATCAAATATTTCGCCAAGAACCTGAACAGACAATTCTGTACAGTCATAAAAAAGAACAACAGATACGATATAAGGTCCTCAAAATTAACTATTCATCAGAAAACTGTAATTCAAAACCACATGCACATAGTCTCACACTTATTGAATATTCCTAAAAAAACTTTTAAAAATAGGAGGGGCGGGGAGCTGTGGCTCAGGCCTGTAATCCCAGTATTTTGGGAGGCCAAGGCAGGTGGATCACCTGAGGTCAGGAGGTTGAGACCAGCCTGCCCAATGCCGTGAGACCCCGACTCTACTAAAAATACAAAAATTAGCCAGGTGTGGTGGCTGGTGCCCAGAGTCCCAGCTACTCTGGAGGCTGAGCCAGGAGAATTGCTTGAACCCGGGAGACAACGGTTTCAGTGAGCCGCGATCACGCCACTGCACCCCAGCATGGGCAACAGAGCAAGACTGTGTCTCAGAAAACAAAACAAACGAAAAGAAAAACATAGGAATCCGAGTGTGGTTTTCCAGAAAGGGGAACTCATACACTGTAGGTAGAACTGAAAATTAGGATACACACCAAGGAAAACAGCTAAATAGGTGGAGACTCCTCAAAGAATTGAAACTACACATGTCCCCTGCTCTGGCCAGGTCTCTTGCTAAAGGTCTTGAGGCATCAAAAATAACCGTAGACCCCAGCTCAGAAGCCCATGGGGCTCGGAGAGACCCAGGACCCGCGCGTCACCGCCGGGGCTCTGGGCCAAGGGGCGGCAGGAGGGCGGACGCTGCCAAGGCCAGGACCCCACAACCGCCTCCATGCGGACGACTTGGGCCCAGATGCACAGAATAAGTCAGGGCCCGAAAGCAAGGAGTGACCGGGAAGGAGCAGGGATGTGCAGAGGGTTTCCGGTGGGGTCCATGCCCCGGACACTTACCGAGACTCGCCTCCTCCTCCACCGTCACGCGGAACCCACCACGGCTTCTCTGAAGCTCTCTCTGACCACGCTGCTCCGACGCCGCTGCCGAGGCCTCACAGGAAGTGTAGTCTCGGCTTCCGTAGGGGCGGCACATGCACGCGGGCACGTGCACGCGGGCACATGCCTGCTGGCAGCATCCCTCCCTCCAGGTTGAAGCACCACCCCCTCTTAAAGGGCCCGCGGCTCGGACGGGCCAGACGCAGCTTAGGGTTGTGGCACAGGCTGAGCCTCTGCCCAGCCACAGGGGTCGACGAAAGGCCCCTGGTCTCTCATCCTCCCTGGCTCTAGGGCCCAAGAGGTCACAGGAGCACTCCCTGTGAGCCCAGCCAAGAGATAGGCTCCCTTTGTTTGGTGAGCCCCCGGGACCTGCCCCTGCCCTCCTCTGAACCTCAGCTTCACCCCGCAAAGGAAGCGGCCTGGCTGAAGCTCTGGGGTCCCTCAAGCTCGGCACCTCGGTATCCAGGGTGGATCCCCTGCCCCTCTGCAGAGGGTGCCCAGAGAATCACAGAAAGCTGGGGGCTGGAAGGACAGTCCCGAGGGTAGCAGGGCCTCCCCGGCCCCACTGTCCACATCTGTCCTGTGGGAGCCCGGGGACCTCGCTAGGGCTGCCTGGGTCACCGGGCTTCACAGGAGGCAGGCAGGGGCCTGGGGTCCAGCGCTGCCCCCACCTCAACTCCATCCTGCATCAGCGCCTGCGAGGCGCCCTGTGGACTGGACCCAGGCTCATCCATTCCCGGGGAGAGGGACCCGCATCGGTCTCTGTGACACCCACAGCAAGGGCCGTGCTGAACTCTCCTGGGGATCTGGGGGTGAGACGGGGGGAATCCCGGCAACTTCTTGAAGCAAACTGAGTTAAGGAGGGACTCCTCCTGAACTATTTTGTGAAGCCAGTGTCAACCTGATATCAAAACCTAGCAAAGACACGCACAAACACACCCCGCCCCTACACACACACAAAACCTACAGGCCAATATCCCTGATAAACATATACCCAAGATTCTCAACAAAATACTAGCAAACTTAGTGTAGCAGCGCATCCACAAGTTAATTCATCCTCACCCTGTAGATTTCTTTTCTGTAATCAAGGTTTTTTCAACATGTGAAAATCAAAAAATGTGATTTACCCCATAAACATAATTAAAAACACAACTCAATAGATGTGAAAAAAAAGCTTTTGATAGCATTCAACATCCCTTTGTGTTTAAAAAAAAAAAAAAAACCCTCAATGAAGTAGACATCAAAGGAACATACCTCACAATAATAAGAGCTATCTATGACAAACACACAGTCGACATTATACTGAATGGGCAAAAGCTGGAAGCAGTCCCCTTGAGAACTAGAACAAAAAATGATTCCCATTCTTACCACTCCTGTTGGATGTAGTACTGGAAGTTCTAGCCAGGGCAGTCAGGCAAGAGAAAGAAATGAAAGGCATCCAAATCGAAAAGAGAAAGTCAAACTATTTCTCTTCACTGATGATGTAATTCTATACCCAAACCCCTAAAGACTCCACCAAAGGGCTTCTAGAAGTAATAACTTCATTAACATTTCAGAATAGAAATCAATGTATGAAAATCGGTAGCCTTTCTATACAGCAATAATGTTAGAGCTGAAAGCCCAATCAGGAATTCAATCTCATTAGCAGTAGCCACAAAAAGAATAAATCCCTAAGAATATATGTAACCAAGGAGGTGAAAAATCTCTACAAGGAGAACTACAAAACACTGCTGAAAGAAATCACAGATGGCAAACAAATGAAAAAAAAATTCCATGGTCATGGATTGGAAGAATTAAAATTATTAAAATAGTCATACTGCCCAAAGCAATCTGGAAATCTTATCCTACCAAACTACCCATGCTGTTTTTCACGGAATTAGAAAACACTGTTCTAAAATGTGTATGGAACCAAAAAAGAGCCCAAAGAGCCAAAGCAAACTTAAGTAAAAAGAGCCAAGCCGGAGTCATCATATTACCCAACTTCGAACTACACCGCAAGGTTACTGTAGTAACCAACACAACAGCTACCGGTGTAAAAACAGACACAGAGTCCAACGGACCAGAATGGAGAACACAGAAATAAAGCCACATACTCACCAATATCTAATCTTGACGAAGTTTTAAAAAAACCAAAAAGCAATGGAGAATGCCTCTTGAATCCCACCTGTTGGCTTAGAATGTAAAGAGGCCTGGCATAATTTGTGCAGTAGCAGAAAAGTCAAATGAACACTCAGTTGGCCTTTTCCACTCCTGCAGTGATTTTAGGCAGCCTCAGGTCTGTATCAGAGCCAGCCTCCAAGTCTAACAGTCATCCAGGTCACTGTCTGGGTTCAGCAGTTTAGAAATAGAACTTCAGTAACCTGGTAGTACTGACTTCACAAAGACAGTTCCTGCAGGGTCAGCATAGGGCACGTTTTGTTTTAGCTGGGAATATTGTATTGTCAATAACAGAACACAGGTCAGTTTCAGCAGAGACAGGAACAGATCCACTGCCCCAGCACTGCAGGGTCAGGGCTTCAACTCTGTCTCTTCTGCAAGTGGCTGCTTTCTTATTTCCTGGAAAACCAGCCCCTAGGAACCCATAGCCCTGGCCCAGTGCTATGGCTCCACCTTGAGCCTCCCGGTGTGGACTTCCGAAGTGGATGCACCCAGACCCACGTCCCAACCCCAATCCCTGGAAGAAGGGGCCTGGGAAGCAGGCCGGTGCCCCATTTGGAATTCGGACTTTCATTCAGAGTGTCTGGACAGGGGCACCCAGGAGAGCCTTGGTTCTGAATTTGTTTTGCTGTAAACACTCATGGGGGTTTTGACGTAAGGAGGAAGAGAAAGTTCTCAGATGCTGTGACCTTCAGTTATACGTCAGCTTGACTTGGCCACAGGGAGCCCAGTGTGGTCAGGCTTTACTCTCAGTGGTGTTTCTGGATGAGGTTAATGTTTAAATCAGCAGAGGGAATAAAGCAGTTTGCCCTTCCCAGCATGGGGCCTCACCCCATCAGGCTGAAGCCCACAGGGAACAAGAGGCCTGCCCTTCCCCAAACAGAGAGAATTCCTCCTGCCTGTGAGTCCTTGGAACAGAACCACACAGGGCTTTCCTGGGCCTCCAGCTGCCCCCTCATCCTGCAGATTCGGGGATGGTCGGCGTTGCCAATCACAAGTCCACTCCTTATAATAAATTTCCCTCTGCATCTACACGCACATCCTGTTGGTTTTGTTTCTCTGGCGAACCCTGACTAATGCAGATGCTGTGCACTGCTGGAGAAGAAAGAGCTGCAGGCAGAAGATGCTGACCAGATCCACGTGCCCACATGCCCAATGCCACAGGCCTCTGATTGGACCGTCGTCCTGCCCTTACAACCGGAACGCACACTGAGCTCCCCCTGTGCTCAGGGCCTGCATCTCATGGGGTTATTATTAAAGAACCATAAGACGCTCATAACATCCACAAGACCATTTTCTATGAAGTCCCTTGACACTATGTAATGGCAAATAGGGGGTTCCCTGGACTGATGGGCAGTCTGGGGTGATGGCCCTGGCATCGGCCTCTGTGGCTGACAGGATTGTGCCACCAGGCACTTTGGTCTTATGAGACACTGCTTGTCCCAAGCCAGAGCGGCCTCTGGATGTTCCTCAAGGAGCACCTCGAGATTCAAAATAGACTCCGTCCCTGCTTCCCCTTTCAAAGCTATGGACAGAATGCAGTGCCGCTGTTTAGTGTGGGAAGTGTGAGATCAAAATATCAGAAACTTTATGTTTCACAACAACTGAGTTCTCCATCAGAAAAAGTGACAAAGGACACCCTTGCAAGTGTAGCTGTGACAGATTTGAAAATTCCTCCTCTGAGAGGCAGGTGCCTACAGTTGCAGAATCACTGCATGGAAAGCACCATGATCCCTCAGGCTCTTAGGATTCTGCCACCTGCAAGTTCCTATATCCCCTGCAAGGTGAGAAGAGGAATTCACTGAGCCTGAAGACTGACATCATGTTAATACCTGCACTAGACCTTGTGACCAATTGAAAAGGACTGAAAGCAAAAAAACAACGCAAAAATTGTGTTTAAAGGCCTTTTTATATTCAGGTTGTTTTTTCCTTCATTTCATTTTCTTTCATTTTAACTTTCACAAAATTCACTATTTATTATTCATCCACATACCTTCCAGACTCGGCAACCTGTGAGACCCGGCACCACACCCAGGAAAACAGCAGCCAAGGCAGCTGGCCAGAATGAGCTGATGCTGTGGGAGTGCTGTGCTCAGATGAGCCAATGGAAGATTCTATCATCTTGAACATTCAATTTAATCAGAAGTGCCTGATCTGGCGGAACTGGGTTCTCGGGCCAAGCCACCAGGTGAGTTAGGCCTACAAGTCACCCTTGGTAAGAGGCAGAGTCCAGAGCAGGACCTGGGTAGATGCCAAAGGCCGCACTCCCTACTCCACACATGGGTTTCTCTCAAGTAAATCACCACCCAGGTGAGGTGCATACAGCATCTAGGGAGACAGAACACCGTGTTGTCCCCTCCTTCAGCCAGGAGGCCCCACACTGAGCCACTGTCTCCACTGTCTGATGCCACAGGAGAGACATCGCCTGCTGGGTAAGGAAGTAGAAACTGCAGATATTTTCCATCTTCTTGGAAATCACTCTTTGACACTTTTGCTTCATCTTCACTGAGTGCACACTGACTCTACCAGCAATAGTGTAAAAATAAACACAGCCTAAAGAAATAGGAACCCTGTATTCCTGGAACTTAAAAGCTTGACTTTCTCCAGTAAGTCAATTACCAGTGCCCATGGCAGGAAGAGCTCTGATGCTGGAGTTGACAGCACACTGGAAAACAGGAGGGGTGTCTGCATTTCTGGGGCCTCAAGTAATGAGAGGTTCTTCCAAGTACACTGACAGGGGTATTTGTGGCCCTGTTTTAGAATTATTACTCTGAAGACCAGGGAATTTCAGTTAGTTGAACTCATGCCACAGCACCTGTGCTTTTCCAGTAGGGGAGGGATGGAGTCCAGTGCAGGAGTCCCCCGTCACGGGGGAAAGCTCTGTGATGGGATGTCTGTGGAGGAATTAGAACCCAACAGTAGATGGGATAGGTGGGGAGTCTGTATATTTTTATTTGGATGCTTTCGTGGAGTAAAGTTCCCAACCAAGTATCAGGCAGAGGGCAGGCCAGGCTGTGGTGCTGTGCTATGAGGCAGGAAGTCCAGGCAGGTCCTGTGTTCACTGTTTCCACTTCCAGAGACTGAAGCCCCTCGAGGGGACATCTGCACAGAGGCCGGCAAGTGACTTCAGGATGCTGACGATGACCTCAAGGTGAGAGCCAGACAAAATCCCCTCAACTCAGCTAACCAAGGGCCTCAATGGCCACGCGTGCATGTGGTTTTCTCCTGCAAAGAACAAACCAGTTTGCAAACCATGCTTTTGAGGCTAGAAAAATGGCTGTATTCACCAGAGTGTCTGCTGAAGGCTGGGGCCCCTGAAAGTTGATTCAAATACTGTATTCTGGTAGAAAATATGGTGGCATTTAGACCTGAAAAAAGTACGCCTGGGGGTAATCTTATCAAACCTCTGCTGTGGTTATTTTGTAACTGAGTATATTGAAGGCTGGGGAACAAAGCCACCTGGTGCCAGCATCCTAGCTGCTCTCTCTCCTCCAGGGGCTTGCCTGGGTTGGGGGCCTTTCCAGCAAAATTAGGCTGGAGAAATGAGATTCTAGTTGAACAAGGCCCACTGTTGCTTTAAGACAAAATGTCAAAGCTTTAAAAAATGTATCAACTTGCTCTTTTGGCCAAGAAATCAATAGATGTGCTTCCTTTCCACTGTGCAGGCACTGAGCTGACAGAGGAGTAAGAGCTTGAATCATTTCCACAGCCTGAGTGACCACATGCTTCACTCGGAGCCCTGCTCCACAGCACACAACTCTGAGTCACTCCAGCTAACGGCCATGCACAGCATGCTGATGCTGTGGTCAGGCTGAGGGGCGTGTGGCGTGGTGGCTAGGCTGTCTCAGAGAGCACCTCAGGCTGGGTGGACAAGGCTGACCCAGAAGAGGGCAACAGGCCGTTGACAGGGACTAGCTGGCTACAACTGCCTCTTCTGGAGTTTGGGACAGTTAGGGTCATGGGTGAAAGTGTTTTTCCACATATAGTGGCCCAAAAGGAAAGGAAACTCATGCAAGTGTTCAGAATGTGTGCGGTTTCTCAGGGAACGCCACTGCATCGGCTGATGTTTAATCAAAGGAGCTCTGAAGGCTTGCCATAGAGATCTGTAGTTTTAATACCGAAGCCCCAAACATTCTGAGTTCCTCATGAAGACTGACTTAACATGAGCTATGCAGTCAGCTAAGGTATCCACTGAAGGAAATTGCCGGTGTTTCCTTCTCATTTTCCTCTGAGGTCATCTGAAAACAATGGCTTTGAGGACAGAGTTTGTGCAGCCCTGATGGTGGTGTGTTCCCAGCTCTGAGCATGCACTAAATATTTAATTCATTTGAATATAAATAAGTTAATGAACATGAATACATTAATAAATTAATTTGCATTTTAAAATTTCTATTGCAGTTTCAAACTCACAAATTTATCCAACTTCTTTCCACTGAGTTCTTATTAAACTGAAGTATTTCAGTCTTATGACTAGTACTTCTGCCATAATAATAGTAACAACCAATATTTATTTAGAACTTTAGTTTACCAAGCACTCTACATTTTATTTTTACATTCTGTCTTTACAAACCCCCACGAGGCAGGCATTCTCCTTACACGCAGTGTTAATTGGTGACACCGAGGCTCAGGGGTTTAAATGGTTTCACTGCAAGCAATGTTATCTAGTAGGATGTTGCTTTCCTAGTTTTCCTAATACTCCCATGTTTAGATGTGGGTGGCTGAGTGAGAGTATATGATCTCGTGTGTATGTGTAGATGTAACCCACACTCATAGACGGAAAGTTCTGCAGGTTGAGAAGTGAAGCCCTTTACTGAACAACCACCAACAACATTCTAGGACCCCCACACCCTTGGTTTTGCAGGCTACACCCCTCCCATCTGCTTAGAACCAGAAAGAAAACTCTGCTACTTTTGCCTTTGACAATGACACACGGTACTCTTCCACGTTCTCCTGGGACTTGAGTCAATGTTCACGCAAATGTTAGCCAGGCCCAGGGTTATTGTTTTCCCTACCCCTGCAGATTGATCATGGCACACAGCTGCCCCACACTGGATTTTGGTCACCCCCATCAGCATCCCATCTACAGCCAGCTTTGTATGGTCCTGACACGTGCTGTCACTCACACATTCGGGTAAGTAATAATATTGTTTACCTATAGCTGGACACATTGTTCATAGGAGCCCAGCTGGAAAAGCAAAATATTCGAAGACTGTGCTGATAAGCTACTTCTTCCCTGCATCCTGGGCTGGTGAGAAGCTAGAGAGGAGTGAATGCTCTGCCTGTGAAGAGACCGCACTGCAGAGAGGAGGAGGCAGAGATGCAGTCATCACAGCCCCAAGACCTTGCCTGGACCTGGTTTTGCAGGTCAAGGGAAGAGTTTTGCACAAATTCTCACTGGGAGCATTGTCAGGGCTGCAGCACATCACTCTTTGACCTGTGTCCTTTTAATGTTGGGGCCTGATGCTCCAGCATTGAAACCCAGTTGCCAACATTGGGTGGAAGGCAAAAACCAGAGGAGTTTCTACCCAGGGAGAGCTCCTCAGCAGGCCCCCTGCACCTGGTGGCCTGGAGTTGGGGAGGCCTCTGAAGCAACTCAAGGGATGGAATTCTGGTTTTTTTTTTTCCATTTTATTATTTTCCTATTCTGACATCTTTGAAAAAAGCCTCAGTCTCATGGTGTATGGGTCTTCTGATTGCTTTTGTCTTGATTTTATTCCCACTGAGGGCTTAAATAAGCACTGTGGGCTCCTCATCCAGGATGAAGAGGGCCCATCCGTGGCCTGGGTCCATCCATGCTGTTCATGGCGGCCTCATGGATCATCATACAGAGGATGATCTCAGTGTGATGAGCTTGAGCTTACACAAAATTAAATTATATGGGTTTACAAGATTCCTGCCTCGATCAGTGACATCAGGCCTGTCCCTGCTGCTAACAATGAATTTTATTGTGTGCTGTCATGGTGGCGAAGGCTCACCCACTTGATGGAGATCTCAAAGACTATCTCTACTCAAGAGAGATTTAAGCTAAGTTGCCTGGGAGTCCCTGGTGCTTTTAAGGGTTCTACTGAAGACACTGCCATCATCCAAGCATTCTGGAATGCCTGGCAGCTCTACCGTGGTTTCTAATCTCTGTTATGTATTTTTGGATTGGCCAAGTCTCCTCCCCAGCCAGGAAAGGGAGGCTCTTCCCATCCTTGTCAGCATTCGTGTCTTGTATTCCACTCCACAGCCTCCTGGCAAGAATCTCAGTGTCTGCAGGTGAGCGTGGCTGAGTTCAGTCTTGTTTACCGCAACTGTAGACACGAGGTCTGTGGAACTAAGAATCCTTCCATTTGTGAACTGGCATTTTGTTTAAGTCTCAGGTCACTAATCTCTGGCAAGACAATCCTCTTTGTGTTTTCTGGTGATGGACTTGAGTGATTTCAATTTAAACAGTGGCTCCACCTGGGAGTGTATCCCCTTCCCACGGGAGGGCGTGCATAGCCCCTGCCAGGTTTCTGCTGTCCTCTCATCCTGCCACTGGGCTTTTCCCCTGCAGAGGGCCTGGTGCCCACACTGCCTGCAAATGGCCACTCTTCCTTGTTCCAACCCCAACTCCACTGTGCTTTTCTCCTGAGCCCCAAGTGCTTGACCCTAGCTGAGCACCATTCCCAGGGCCTTGATGGCGGGGAACTATGTCCTTACTGCTATTTCCTCTTCTATTTTCTTTTTTTTTTTTGAGATGGAGTCTCCGCTTCTCTGTCGCCTAGGCTGGAGTGCAGTGGCCAGGATCTCAGCTCACTCATAAGTCTGGCCTCCCAGGCACCTGCCACCTCAGACGGCTAGTTTTTGTATTTTTTAGTAGAGATCTGGGTTTCACCGTGTTATTAGCCAGGATGGTTCCCACTCTCTAATCTGGGTGGATTCGCCCGCCGCCTCCCAAAGTGCTGGGATTACAGGCTTGAGCCACGGCCTCGCCTCCTTCTATTTTCATCATGTGAAGTAACTCCCTTTCTCATCATAAAATGGCCTGGAGAGAACAGATGCATGGCTGTGGAGTCTTGTTCTGCGATATATCAGGCACGGGCTCAGGTATGTGGAGGCCACAGGGGGTGGACATGACTGGTCTTTCTCTGTGTGAATCGTGCATGTTTTGTGCCAGCCCAAGGGTTCTGTGGAGGAGAATCAGCTGTTCACCTGGCTGAGTCTAACTCTGGGCAGGTGACAACCGAAACCCCAGCTCCATTGCCTGACCTTCCCTAGGCTGCTGCATGGGTTCCCTGGCACTCTCACTGGGCTAATGCATTCTATCTCCTCCTGGGGTGAGGCCAGCCTTTACTCATAGTTTCTGCCCATTCCACATCATTCTGCCTCCCACCCTTGGCTTTTTCAAAGATCTGAGCCAAGCATGTGAAAGGGGGTTAGAAACATGCTGTCCACAGGGAACAAAAATACACGGAGATGAGAAACCAGCAGCACATGCTTTGGAGCTGTCACACCTTCTGGGAACTGAGAATCAAACTCTCAGAAATGCCTGGAAACCTTGGGAACACACAAGGCCTCTGTATATATTTCGGTTGCAGAAGAGTTTATAGCCAAAGTAAAAAGCACACGAAGGGCATTCACGTTTCCAGGAACAGAAGCATCCTGTCTGGTTTTTCAGAGGTGAAAGGAGCAGTCTGAAGGGGCCGTGGCATAAGTGTGTCTGGCACCAGCCTGCAGCTGAGGCCCTGGGGGAGGATCGGGTGTGCAACAGGGGGTGCGCCCCAGCCAGCACTGCACTGACAGGGGCCTCGTGTCTTTATTAAATTCTGGGCTTTTTCCTGGGTGCTAGTTACAAAATGTGGGTTCAATGAACCTTGTCTTGTGGCTGCCACCCATCTCAAGGTCGCACAGGTACTGATCACCACCCCCTCCACCTTCTGCTGAGGGTCCGGGTGACCCCCTGGTGGTGTAACCCAGGCCCTCACTCCTAAGGTGCCCTGAGCCTTGCTCACCACAGAGTCCTTGGTCTAGAGCTCCCGCACTTGTCCACATGTCATCAAATGCTGTGTACCAAGAGGCACTTGCGTGGAGCCCCTCCTTCCCCAGGCAGCACAGTCCTGCTCCAGCTGACACCACGTCCAGGTGGTACTCATTTTTCTGCCCGCAGGTCCCATGGAGGAGCAGCCTGAGGACAAAGCAGCACCCAGAGCTTGTTTTTTCAGAGAACCTGGACCTGCCCTGGCTAGAAGCCCCACAGCTGTGGAAACCAGGACCTCCTGCTTTTCAGAGCCTAGATGTGCAGGATATAGATGCACCTCAGAGGTCCTGTGATGTGAAGGTTGGGGGACACTGGACTTCCTGCTGCTATGCTCCCATTGCCATATCTTCTACCTGGTGAAACAAGGCAGCTAGCAAAGGTGAGAGATTCACCCAGACACGGTGTCCTCCCACATCCTGACCTGGCACCTGAGCCACACTGCTGGGTCTGAAGCTCTCAGGAGCGTGTGTGTGCTGTGACCAGCAGACCTATGGCATGTGCCCTCTCCCTCTGTGGCGTGAAATCAGTTCATCTGATGGTGTCATGTGAAGTCTTGTCCTGATGGGTAGAACTTTCTATAAATCATCCCATGGCCCCGGGGAAAGGCAAGTTCATCCCTGCAGGTTTAGCTCTTTCTGTTAAACACAACCCTGTCCTTCCCAGGGCATCAGGGCATGGTGCAGTTGTCCCAGCCTGGCAGGAAGTCCCCTTGAGGGTAGCGTGGAGGGCACAGCCTGGGCCTGACTCATGACCCTGGCAAAGGGCAGCTGAGCCCTGGGGCTGACCACCTGCACTTCTGCTTTCCAGGTGGCATGTGCGGCTGGTCATTGCCCTTCCCAGAGAGTACTCCCAGCCTGCCCAGACCACTAGACCCCAACAAGTGTGACTTGTAGGCAAGTCCTGGCTCTCTGTGGTGCTTTTCTCTCCTGTCCAAGCACCTATGACTCCCAGGCCTCCAGTCCACCAGCTTCCCCCATCTAAGCCCCTGATGCAGGGTGAGACTGTATTGTGGCAGACAGCAGGCCGTTTACACAGTTCTGGGACAAAATTAGAGGTATACATTATTTTATGTCCCGAGTAAACGAATCCCATTTATGGATACATTTTTTGACACAGAGGGAAGAAATGCATTGGTGAGATCCACGGGCCAGAGCTCAGGCCTGTGCCCCCATGCAGCAGCCAAAGCGGCTCTGGAGCTGTTGTGGGGTGAGGTGCTGGCCCCTGCCTCACCGAGTTGGGAAGGCCTAATTGTGCTCCGGCCTCAGTTTGTTTTCTGTGACCCCTGTTCAGCAATATTGAAAATCAAGCCTAGGAGGTGTAGACCTTGCTTTGGAGCAGGGGCGGGGTGTTGGGTGGAAATGGGGAATAGGTAACTGCCTTCATTTCTACGCGGGTGAGCTCCCCCTTTGATGGCCTCGGCTACGTCTACCTTGATGACCTGAGTGGCCACTGTCCTTCTCCTGAGTGGGTTACGATCTTGCCAGGCACATGAACAGGGCATGCTCACATTTTTCAAGTGAAGGAACTAAGAAGGGGTTAATGTCAGCAGATTGTCAGCCTGAAGTATGCCAGTGTTTGGTCCACAGTAAACCACATGTGGAGAGCTTAAAAAAATTGCCCTCAAATCTGGCAGTTACATGCATAAACAAATTACGTATACATTTCTTTAGTTACAATTATATATATATAACTAACAATTTTGCAGAAGTTTCTCATCTACCAGTATTTTTTTGTTTTTCATAAGTTTGCAAGGAACCCTAATGATAGGGACTGTCTCTTTTAAAATTAAATTTTATAAATAACTCCCAGAGCCATGCTGGTAAGGTTAAAACAAACAGCACCAAACTGAAACAAACATTACTACAAAAATGCCCACGGCCACTTCCTGAGCCACCCTGAGTTTAAAGAACTTCCAGGAAGCCTCATGTTTGCAATTGTGGGCATGGGGGGGACCCAGACATGCGCCCAGATCTGACCGCTTCACCGTGCTATGGGTGGGTTTCAATCATGTCTTTTAAATTTCGGTTTTGTGCCATGTAAAGTGAAAATATTTTTAAATTTTAATTTGTGTTGGCAACCTTGTATAAAGGACAAAATATACCTTTGAAAGCCGCTTTTAATGGAAGTTAAACGTCGGCGTGTATGCATGCAATGGCTTTAATTATTTTAGGGTTTAACCTGCTTTCGCTAGTACTGCTTACTAGCACTGCTATCTCCCATGTTCTGAAGATCATGTAGAAATGTTAGAACTTAAGCAATGTTAAACTGTCAAAGGGTTCTAAGGGACCGACACTTGATTTGACAACCATGATAATGTGGCTAGATGGTGCTTCAGAGCGACTGCTGAGCAAGAGATTCTGCTGTTCAAAGTCGAAGAGTCCCTTAGAATGGCAACGCTATGTTTCAGAACTGAAGCTGAGAAAAACAACAAAGCGAAAGCCTGAGAGACTGTGTTAAGCATCACACCCAAACCATAATAAATGCAAAAGAAACTTGTTCAGGGTGAAGAAAAATGATAATAATTGGAAATTCTAGTTCACAGAAAAGATCAAAGTGTGCCAAAAATAGTAAATATGTGAAGGGGAAATTACTATTTTAATGACATCCTCCATGTGGAACATAACATGTGCAGGTAAGAAAACCAAGACAACATGGCACAAAAGATGAGAGGAGGGTAAGGTAAGGTTTTTGTGTTTTATATAAGTGTTATGGTATTTAATATATGTTAAGTATTTATATTTTAATTTCGTAAAAGAAGTCACCAAAACATAAATAAATGAAATGAGGAGTCATATAGTTTAAAAAATCAGCAAACTTATACAAAAAAAAAGAAAGAAAACCCATGAAACAAACAGCAAACAAACAAACGAACCAAAAAACTACAAATAATCCAGAAGCCAATTGCATGCAACAGAGACTGTCAAAGTAGAAAAAGGAAAACCTCAATATCTGCTTTTAAAAACAAATACACTTATGAGATAAAGATACAACATTCGCAGACTGAAAAGATAATAAATATATACCATGCAATCTACACAAAAATCATGCCAGTGTGTTAATGGCAGATATGACAGACTACAAGAAAGACAAGCATCACCTAGGGATAAAGAAGGATGTTTTATACTAATAAGTCCATTTGCTTAGGAACACCAATAATCATATAAGCATGCATGCACCAAAGAAAAATAAAAAATATACATGAAGCAAAAAATTATTGAATTGGTGCAAGGGTAAATGCATAACCAATAATTTGACAATTCTAATTTTATCTCAGAAATTAATAGAAAAATAATTCACAACAATAAGACTACAAGGTATTGAATAGGGAGATTATAACCAGAGCACCGGAGATAAACAGCAATATCCAATATACTTACAACTATTATTGACAAGTCAAAAGTTCCCAAAAGAATTTTGACACTAGATAAAGGTAAATAGCCTGGAAAACCCATGCCGTGCTATTACATAGGAAGGAAGTGGAAATGAATGTTGATTGAAAAATAAATCTGGAAGTCCGGGCACAGTGGTTCATGCCTGTAATCCCAGCACTTTGAGGCCAAGGGCGTGGAACACCTGAGGTCGGGAGTTTGAGACCAGCCTGACCAACATGGAGTAACTCTGTCTGTACTAAAATTACAAAATTAGCCAGGTGTGGCGGTGGTGCATGCCTGTAATCCCAGCTACTGAGGTTGTGCAGAAGAATCACTTGAACCTGAGAGGCAGGATTGTGGTGAGCCAAGATCTCCATTGCACTCCAGACTGGCCAACAAGAGCAAAACTCTGTCCCCCCCAAAAAATAAGGAAAGAAAAAGAAATCTTGAACAAGGAAAAGAGAATTGAGGATAAAACTTTGCAAATACAAAATCCAAAAATCAAATGATAGAAATACGTTCAAATATATCACTTTTTCCTACCAAACATAGAGGGATTAACCTCATATATTAAAATAAAAAATTATCAATAATAAAGCAACACTTTCAAATTAAAGGAAGAAAAAAATAAAATAAATATTGTATAAAATTTTTAAGTAAATATTCGCAGAAAGCAAGTTGCTATCACAAAATTAATTTTACTTCAAATAAAATGTAAGGAAGAAATTATAAAACAGGAGAGACACTGCACATGGACGGACAAGAGAATCATGTAGGTGAAGCAACATCAAGTCCAATGCTGGCCTCGCCTCCAGGACATACAAAGAAACTAACAGGATAGAGCAGGTCTAGAGAGGGACGCTGGAACCCATACTTCTGAATTTAAATGGGAAATAGACAAAGATGTTATGTGTTTATAAAAGGTTTTAAAATCACAACAAATGCTGAACATAAATCATTTTCTAGTATATGCAATACTTACCAAATGGGACCCATATTTGGCTGCAAAAGAAATTACAAAAAACTGGAGCTAGGGACCAAAGGACTAACAGAAGTCAGAACAAAAAACACACCCCATAGATATTAGGAAAACGGCACAGTGATTTAAATGATAAATCACTATAAACATGAAGGGATTCACCCAGAATAGAGATGAGGTGCCAGAGTTCAAGATGACAACATGTGTCAGCCTGACTTTCTGAATGACTGCACAGGAAAGGCTGCCATCCAAGGAAGTGCAGAAAAGGACACTCCTTAGGTGGATAGAGGAGGAAGACCCCCAATGCCAGATGGAGAAGGGTGCCCCCAGTCCTAGATGGAGAAGGATGCCCCCCTCAGTCATGGATGGAGAAGGATGCCCCCTAGTTACTGGATGATAAAGGATGTCCCCCAAGTCCTGAATGGAGAAGGATGCCCCCAATTCCAGGATGGAGAAGGACGCCCTCCAGTTCTGGGATGGAGAAGGATTCCCTAGTCCTGGATGGAGAAGGATGTCCCCTAGTTACTGGCTGGAAAATGATATCCCCTGAGTCCTGGATGGAGTAAGATGGTCCCCCATGTCCTGGATGGAGAAAGATGCTCCCTAGTTGTTGGATGGAAAAAGATGTCCCTGAAGTCCTGGATGGAGAAGGATGCTCCACAATTTCTGAATGGAAAAAAAAGATGTCCCTTAGTTCTACATGGAGAAGGACAACCTCCAGTCCTGGATGGAGAAAGATAACCTCCAGTACTGGATGAAGCAGGATGTCCCCAAGTCCTATATGGAGAAGGACAAACCCCAGTCCTGGATGGAGAAGGATGCCCCATGTCCAGATGAAGAAGAATTTCCCCCACTCCTGAATGGAATCGGATCCCCTTCAAGTCCTGGGTGGATAAGACACCTCCCAAGTCCAGGGTGGAGAAGGACATCCCTCAGGTCCTGGATGGAGAAAGGATGCCCCCTAGGTCCTGGATGGAGAAAGACGTTCCCCAAGTCCCGCTTGGAGAAGATGGCTCTGGGGACCACATGGGCAAGGATGCCCCTTTTTCAGCCTCCCCATTCATACTTATCCTGACCTGTTAATGTAGAACAAAGAGATTTGGAGGAAGAAACATGGGACTAAACTTTACTCAGAATGTTTTCCTTTTCATCAACATTTTATAGATTCTAATTTTTATTTGATAAAAATAAGTGAAATGTATGACATAAACACAATGTAACAACCGATTAGACCTATTTTTCCAGATCTGAGTTCTTATTGTGGGCACTACTGGTCATTCTACTTTTCTGTATTTGTAAAGCTTCTCAAAATTAAAGATAAAAGAGTTTATTGCTAATAACATGTATAAATAGACATTGAATAAAATGTGACTCTTTAAAAATTAGTTTATTCTATGGGCTTCTCTTGAAGGGTTACGGTGTACTAAAATTACTGGTGGATCTTTATTACAAACTCATTAGTAAAAATTGACAATGAGAAAATATACGAATTTGTTATAAATTAGTGTTGCATGAGTATTAATCAAAACTTTAAAACCAAATACATATATGGACATAAGAATGAATTATTCGACTTAATTATCCACTGACTTTAAAATCTAATTGCTAAATTTACTTTTTGCCCATTTCACCTCCTTCAAATCTCCAAGGAACTCTTCATTTTCTCTCCTGTCAATACTTTATTCTCCTATTTTTTTTTTTCAATTTCCTGATTTTTCCTGAACAACTCTAAGAGAGTTGTGTTTTTCTTGTGTTAGAATGATGTCATTACACCAACCCATTAGGCAACTAGACCCTCACCAAGGTGAGCACTAGGAGACTTCAGACCTAACAAATTATTTGACTTAATTATCCATTGACTTTTAAAATTCAATTGCTAAATTTACTTTTTGCCCATTTCACCTCTTCCAAATCTCCAAGCACCTTCTTTTCTTCTTCCTGTCAGTACTTTTATTCTCTCCTTTATTTTTCATACTTGATATTTTTGAAAATAAACTTGGAGAGTTGCTTTTGCTTAGTGTTCCGAATGGACGCTTATTACTTCTAAATTCATTAGGTAATAGACCTCATCAAGGTGAGTACTAGAGGACTTCTGCACCACGAGCCTTCCCTGATTTTATTCAGGCCATCTGGCAACTGTGTTTAAATGATGAATTGTTTAATTTTTTAGATCCCCTAGAGAGGCGAAGGATTTGAAGCCAACTATCAATTTAAAATGCACTGGGACACTTTATGACTGACATTTCTTGCAGTTTCTGTGCTGCGGCCTTATGAGTAACTGTCTGTAAGGAACAGCATGTTCCTCATTCTGCCGTTGCTCCTTGGGCTCCAAAAGGAAAAACCAGAAAATCTGTGGCTATAAACACGGAAACATTCATTCTTTAATGAAAAAGTCTGTAAAGTAGAGATAAGAACAGAGAAAGGATGTTATCAAATACATGCAAATGGACAAAATATGAATGATTATGTTCTCATATTCAACCCAACTTTTAAAAGTGGATGTATGAGCAGTGCCAGCATTTAGTCAGGCCATGGTGAGCCCATGGGCTAGAACAAGAGGCCACCCTCAAGGTCAGATGGCACTCACGAAGCAGGGCCTCTGCTCCTTTATGACTCCCTCTCTTCAGTGACCCAGAGCACCCTCCTATCACAACTTGCAGGGGAGAGGAAGGTGTTAGGGCACTTTGAATGACAGCGGAGCGTGTGTCTACATGCTCTCCTCACATGCCACAAATCTGCATTGCTTTCCAATATTCCAAAGGATTCTGAGTAAGGAACATTGCTGCAGAACCAGTAAAAGCTGCCCTCACAGATGATGCTAAATTGGGTTTTACAAAGTATTGTGAGAGATCTCGGGAGAGGGGGAGCAACCTGCTCATAGATTTTTTCATAATTAACATTTAAACACCTCTGTTAGGCAGAAAAGCAGCGCTACCGGAATTAGTTAGCAGCTCTTTCCCGCTGGACATCTCTCGGCCTCCAGACCCTACAGAGAAGAGGGTTACAGACTGCAAGGTGGCCACTCCATGGGCTGGGAAGAACAGCCTCCTGCTGAGACCAGAGATGGGCACTTCCAGGAGGAGAGGTTGGGGCAGGAGCTTTGGGGTGAAGATACACATTCATCAAGTGACAGGCATAGCAACATAAAATCAGCTGTAGGTAACGCAGAATGATTCTGATATTGATGTTCAATTCCACACACTAACAGATGTGAGAACATCATTCACTGCACCTGGAGAAGGCACTGTATCTGCTCTGTGCTGGTCCAGATGACTTATGTTTATCGTTGCC
>NW_022161279.1:0-19180 GCF_008728515.1 Papio anubis | reverse complement strand
AAAAAAAAAAAAAAAAAAAAAAAAAAAAAAGAAAATTTACATAGAAGAGGTGTGTGGAGAAATCGATCCAGTGCTAAGAGTGTGGGCATATCAAGCAGTTGTGATCCGACTGGTAGGAATAAAACAAGAAGAATGGATAATGACGAGAAGACAAAGACAGACAGTCTTGAAAATAAAAGTGGCAGGCAATGTTAACAGGAGGACCAAGGCAGTACTACGAAACGTGGGGATCTGGAGTTCCAAAATGACTTTTGCAAGAGTTTCAAGAAGAGCTAGGGGCAATCAAAGTGAAATTCTACAGACATCTGTAAAAGTGATTTGAAAACTGATTTATATATCCCACTTCTTTTGCTAGTGAAGACTTCACGCTTATGCAGATTCTTGTCAAACTGTTACAGAGAAATAATTGCAATCTAAATTACCTGCTTTCAAAAAGCATTTTAATTAGATATGATAAGACATTGATTGTGTTTTAATTAAACAATATGTGATTTGAGGGAAGCATTGTTGAGGTACATTCAGTTTAGAAGAGTTAAATATTATTGCTTTTTAATTATGTCAAAATTACTGAAGCAGTGAATCAAAGTAGACAAAAAGCCCTGAGGAAAGTGTGAAGTGCTGAAGGGCATACTATCAACACTTGCAGTAACATCAACACTAGCTAGAGGACTCTGTTGATTCTATTTCTGGGCAGAGCAACTGACAACAGTGTGTATAGCAGATGTATTGTATCTCCAGTGTTAAGTCAAAAGCTTTAATGGGCCCCAGTTTTCTTCCAACTCAGTCCTATATTGCTTTTACATCACTCTCTTACTCAGATGGCAGGACGATAAGGCAGTAGGCAGTCTTGCCCCTAAGCACACTCAATTTCTGTATTGCCGCCATCTGCTGAGCATTTAGCCGCAGGTCTGAAAACACTCAAAAAAAAAAGGGAACTGACCGGGCGCGGTGGCTCACACCTGTAATCCCAGCACTTTAGGAGGCCAAGGCAGACGGATCACTTGAGGTCAGGAGTTCAAGACCAGCGTGGCCAACATGGTGAAACCCATCTCTACTAAAAATACAAAAAATTAGCCAGGTGTGGTGGTGCACACCTGTAGTTCCAGCTACTGGGGAGGCTGAGGCAGGAGAATTGCTGGAACCCAGAAGGCGGAGGCTGCAGTGAGCTGAGATCGCACCATTGCACTCCAGCCTGGGCAACAAGAGCGAAACTCGGTCTCAAAAAACAAACAAAAAACTGGGGGATGGGAAACTGTTAAGTACTTGGAGGATTGGATGTATTTTCCGACTGTTCCTAGGACTCCGCATATTCAAGGAAATTGAGCTCTTGAGAATGATAATAAGACAAGAGGAATCTCAGGCTGTTGTTTAAGCACATGCTACCTGCTTAGTAATTAGTATAACTATTTCTTATAGAGAGTATTTGTGAATAAATTTTCTTATTATTCCTAGTATTATTTTCCTATTATTTCCTAACACTTTCCCTCTCACTGGAAGAAAAACAAAAAAGGGAGCTCTATATAGTTCTTTATCTGGTCCTGCTGCAGACCTTAGAAAATGCTTTTGAGCTTTGGGGTGAAGGCTAAGGTACAGTTGTGATCCAATAACACGGTAGAGATAATTGATCCTTACCAAGATTTTTAACTCACAACTTTGCTATTAGCACCAGCTGAGCTCACACAATAATTGACAAATTCATTTCAGAATGGTAGTGAGGCATAAAATAATTTTGTCTCCAGTCTATCCTTGATCTATCAAGAAAGTCAATGCCAACTTCTAGTTAAACATGGTAGAATGAACATGCATTAATCTCTGCTCCCTTCCAAAACCCACTAATATGATAAAATGACATAAATCCACAGGGAAATAGAGAGCAGCAGAACAGACGAGATGCTAACACAATTTTGGAAGCTGGAAAGCAGGTAAACAAATGGCAAGCCATGGCAGAAAGGAGAAATGTGAAACCTAAGCTTGAGAGGGCAGGACAGAGATTGTGGTGGAAGATAAAGTTAAGAAGTCAAAAAAGAAAGCTAATAGGTACTTTAGAGTTTAGGAAAGAGGTAGAAACTGAGGTACCTTGTAGCTCTGTAAGGCAAATGTTAACAGGATCATGTTGAAGGTCTGTTTAAGAAGGACAACTGCCAAATCCTCTCCCAGACCATGTAGTTTCATCCACACCCACACATACCTCTGGACAGAAAGCTAGAGGTTTATTCTCCAAAGAAGTTTAAGTAGCAGGACCTGGACTTAGAGAAACCAGACACAGCTGAGGGTAGTGGTCCGATACTGAAAACAGAAGGATTAAGAGGGAATCAACATACTACACAATGACATCTCCAGACCTTTCTGTAATTTAACTCTGGGAAAACTAGCAATCTAGTTTAAAGTTCTCATGCAGAAATTAGAAAGAGTCCTTTTTAGAGAAATTTTCCAGGCTGATAACAAAGGTCTGCAGAGAGTAACAATTTAGAGATCCCAATGAAACAGCTGTGTACTTATTAAATCAGTGTACAGTGAAGTACATCATTTGATAGCCCTGCTCAAACACATGAAGCTATTGATAAACATTTTTTGTCTCAACCTTAAATTAAAAATGAATAATCAAGGGATGACATTTGAGGAAAAGCTCCAACATGAAAAGCAGAAATGAAAACAGAAAAGTAACTAAGAAATAGAGTGACACATGCAACAGAAAAAGAAAAAAAAAACAAGCCTTAGTATTTTCATAAAATATTTTAAAAAGGCTATTGAATAGCAGTATATCATAATGATTAAAAAGATAAGGATATAGGCTTTTGAGTTAAACTCCCTAAGTTTGAATCCCAGCTCTAACATTTAGCTAGTTCCATGACCAGGGACATGTTACATAAACTCCCTTTTTCTCAGTTTCTTCACATGTAGAGTGAATATAATGAAAGCACCTAATACGATTATTGTAAGGATGTAATAAATTAATTCATGTGAAGAAGTGTTTACATGAGTTCGTGGTACATAAAAACTTCTCAATAATTATTCTTAGTTGTTAGGAGTAACAAAATGTGGATTCCATCTGATTCCTCTCTTTGGAAGATTGCGATTTCATTAGAGAGGTAGTAATTATTAAACTGCATTCGAGAAACAAGCAGCAGATTCTAGCAACATAGAAAAAGAGATTTCAAGAAAGACAGGCTGAGTGTGGTGGCTCATGCCTGTAATCCCAGCACTTTGGGAGGCCAAGGCACATGGATCACTTGAGGCCAGGAGTTCAAGACCGGCCTGGCCAACATGGCAAAATCCCATCTTTACTAAAAAGACAAAGTAGCCATGCATGGTGGTGCACACCTGTAATCCCTGGTACTTGGGAGGCTTTGAGGCACTACAGTCACTTGAAACTGGGAAGCAGAGGTTGTGCTGAGTTGAGATGGCACCACTGCACTCCAGCCTGGGCTACAGAGTGAGAAAAGAAAAGAAAAAAGAAAAAGAAAAGAAAAGAAAAGAGAGAAAGCAAGCAAGCTAGCTCTTGGATGTTAACCAAAGTATGGTGTAAATGTTTACAAAGTAGTTGGAAAATAAAGTTTAATAACAACATTTTGATTTTGCATTAATTTCCAACCTAAAAGTCTACACTCACATTGTTAAATACGTGCATTAGAATGAGGATATTTTCAGATATTTGATGTCTTAAGAATTTACCTCTCATGTATCCCTTTCTAGGAAAGTCTAGATTATGTACTCCATTAAAATTAGTTGGGAAACCAAGTTAGAAAAGAATATGGGATCCAGGAAACACTGGATTCAACAGAACAGAAAAGAGAACGGAATTCCCTTGATGTTGTGGGGGAAGCTTTGGGATGAGCACTTCATAGCAAGTCCAGACATCTACAGTTCAGAACACAGCAGGAGGGCAGAGAGCTCCCAAAAGAATGACAACCAGAATAAAGAAAGGAAGGAAGGAAGGAACAGTATGACTATTTGACATGGCTGAGAGGATTTTCATGTCTCTGATAGAGCACTTAGCACTAAGTCGGTGAGTTATATTGATGATAAAGTGAATGGAATGGAAAACTAAAATCATGTTTAATTCCAGGTAAAATAAAAAATTGTGAAAAAAGGAGGTAGTCATGGCACCTGCATCCCTTGGCAGTGAATAGTAGTTATATAGTCCTAACGATGTAAGTAATGAATACTAATTTAACCTGAATTGATTATATAAATCTATGGTGTGGATGGGGCAAGGGGAATATGTGTGTGTGTGTGTGTGTGTGTGTGTGTGTGTTGTGTATAAGACAGTATGTAAAAGTGATGAGTTTTTATCTTCCACAGCAGGAAGATAGATCATGGAAAATATACAAAACTGGAAATTTAGGAAAAAACACTATAAGCATGTTATTAATATTTACAATCACAGAGGTAAAAACAAAAAGAAACAGCTCAAATAGATGAATATTTCCTATGGAGAGAAATCTAGGATGTGGTGGAGAGGGGCAGGGGACCTGTTTCCTGTTATAAGCCTTACGGAATGATTGGATTTTTAAGCAATGCAAACATACTAATTTAATTAAAAGCGCAGTTTTTTAAAAAGCAAAAAACAAGATACAGAACAAAATGAATGCCACATTTCTGTTGTTTCTCTGATAGAGGCATAGAAAATAAATATTGGTTTATATTTTGCATCTTTGAATGTTTTTCTTCCCTATACTGCATGGAACTTTTCTTTGTGTGAAGGTGACTTTGAAATTAGTGGGAAATTCTTACTTAAATGTACTGCACGGGGGTGTTGCCCGACCTTCACAATCTGACTCATGAATGGAAAGCAATCAGATGTCAAATGTGCATGCTGTTTCTTCAGAAAACGAGCACTTTTTGAAGTTGCTGTGGTAAGTAATGGACCATTAGCCAGAAGTTTCATTTATAGAACATCTTGATGTTCAACTGGTCATGTTAGCAAATGCCTCTTGATCATGTTGATGGTGCCATTATATTTTTGTTATTGACATTAAGGACCCATCATAAACTTATCTTGTGGCATAAAGGAAGCCTGCTCCCTCCAAGGAAAACTATTTTCTATGTCATTGTTTGGAAAAATTATAGTTGTTTATACCTAAATTCAAACCTATTTCCTAGGGAATTTATTCATTTATTATCGAGTGTGTGCTTCTACTTCCAAAACTTTACTGTTAATAAGGTTTTGAAGAATTGCTCTTATATATAAAATACAAATTTTCTTTAAGATTATTTGAATTACTTATTTATGCCTGACATTTGTTTAGCCACTGTGTCCAATTGTATTTAGACTCAGAAAAATATTTTTTTGTTATTTATATGAAAATTATTAAATACACTCAGAGAAATACAGACTAAATCAGAAATAGGACGAGTGTTATGAAATATGTATAACCAGTGACCATCTCATAACTGCAAAAACTATATAGATTTTTAAACTGCATTTTTTGTTTTTAATTTGCAATAGATGTGAAAATCAAACTTTTCAAATTTTGGTGCATTGCTTTTAATTATTTATTGAAAAATATTTATTTGGCTGCAATGTGTGGTACTCACAGTAGTAAAATGGTGGAGATGTGATAAAAAAAAATGAGAACTGTAGGATCCCTTCTTCATTAAGCTTACATTCAAGTCAGGGAGAAAGAAAAAAAAGTAAGATGACAACATAAATAAAAGAATTGCAAATTGCATTCCATGCAGTGAAGGAGACAAACAAGGAGCTAAGCTAAAAGAATAAGGAAAGAATACTTTTAGACAAAGTTTTTAGGAAAGGTCTTTTTGAGGAAGTGACATTTAAACTTCGACCTAAAAATTGAGGAGTTGGCCATGTGAAGATGTGTGTAGTGGTAGTGGAAAGATAATTTCTGACAGAGGAAGTAAAACCTATGAAGAACCTCAGGTGGGAAAGTGCTTGGTGCTTTACAAGAAGAGAGTCGAGCCCTCATCTTTTATAAGAGAAAGTTGATAGATAACACCTAAAAGTCAATAATCAATTAACAACAGTACAAGGGTGTTTATGTCTAAATATGTGGCTAAATACTAGAGCAAGTGTCACAAAAGTGGTTGGAATAGAGTGATCAAGGGAAGGACAGGAAATCAGATGGGAAAGTTGGCAGGGGTCACTTACTGCAGGGAATTCTAAGCCCTAGTAAAGAGCTTGACTTCTACTCTAAATGTGATGGGAAGCCACTGCTAGATTAAATCAAGGGAGCGACATGAATTGATTTACATTTTAAGAAGATCATTTTTGTTTCTGTGAGAAGAATGGATTGGGGAAAAAACAAGACTGGAAACAGGGAGACCGGTAGGGACATTGTCTGTGACACAGAGAAATGATAGTGACTTGGATGAGAGCAGTGTCAATGCAGATGGAGAGAAACTGATGGCTCAAGATATGATGGTAGAATAACAGGTTTTCTTAATTGATTTGATATAGAGGTGGGAGACAAGGTGGATTTGATGATAACTCTTAGGTTTCTAGTTTGGAGGAGGAATATGATGCCATTTACATAGATGAAGAGGACTAGGATAATAGGGAACAATCAAGACGTTTATATAAAGGATGTTAAGGTTTTGATGTCTGTGAACCATCCAAGTTGAAATGTCAAGGAGACATTTTATTTTAAAAGACTAAGGCTGTTTCTGATGCTCTATTTCTGGGGAACAATGAACACACTTAACTTTTTAAATTTAGCTCCATACAAGGGTAAATGAAGTACACATACCAGTTGCTAACCTTTCAATACTTATTATTCAACCATCTCTGTTAGGCACTGTAAGAATTGACTATTTACTTGTCTATCACATCTATCTATCAATGTATGTAGGTATCTATCTATGTATCTATATCTATGTATGTATGTATCTATCTATGTATCTATTTATCTATCTCTACTGTCTAGTCTATCATCTATCTCTAACTATCTTATGTCTCTCTATCTAGTTATCATTGAATATAGCTGTATATCCACCTGCTACTAAAATTAATTTGAAATGGCTTATGTTAAAAGACACAAATACAATAGAATTGTTAAACTAACTCATCAGGGTTCCATGGAGAAGTGGGGAAGAAGTTGACAGGGTAACAATTAAGTATGATCCCTGTAATGATTGTATTTTTGGAACTGAAAATCGTTACTTGACACATAATTTGACAAAGGCATTTTTTCTCCATAAATTTGCAAATGTATTTATAGAATAAGTTTTGCAAAGGTGGAAAAAAGTATATGTGTATGTATATGTGTATGTATGCATATATCTATATATGTATGAGTCAACAACTTGTTTTGAAAAACAAACCTACACGAAGTCAAGATTTCATATATTGTCTGTGAATTAAGTTTCTTACTTTTTGACCAAATAGGAAAAAAAGAATAGTGCTTTATAAGATGGCTCTACCTAATATTTATCTCCCTTTTCCTAGCTCATCAAGGTGACAAGTGGTATACCAACAAAACTTTCACTTACCTGAGGGAGAACTTGACGTCCTTTAGTTCACACATTTCTTTATTCAATCATATATTTAGTCAACATTAATTGATCACTTATTATGTGCCCACTACTTGGCTAGAAAATGGAAATACAGCCATAAATTTATAGTTAAATTCTGTAAAGTTAACTTCAAGGACTTCACAGTTTAGTAAAAATGTAATAAGTATAACGGTTGACATTTATTGAGCTCATAATTTGCACTAAGTACTTTCCTATATTGTATCATTTTACCTACATAACAGCGCCATTAGACAGTAAGTTTATTTTTTTCAATACCAGGAAATAAAGGCACAAGAAGGCCTGGTTCAAGGTCAGATGGTCAGTGATGGAGCTGGAATTCAAATCCAGGCAATGGGTTCCCAGAGCTATGGTCTTCATTACTGTGTTCTTTCTCTTAGATCACTAACCTGAGCTTGTGATATCTAGCTGCTCAGGAAAATGCCTGATAGGACCCAAAGAGCCTGAAGAAGGAGAAGGATGTTGACTAGATTTTGTTAAGAAACTCTTTAAACTATATTATTTCCCATTCTTTCGTTCTCTCCCATGTCCCAAGATCTCATTCCAAACTGAAAACTTGTACACACACATGCATATATACACACAAATCTACCAGTTTCAGGAAATAGAGTCTTACTGACAAAATTGCGCAACAGAGCAAACACTTGGGACTTGGGTTGTAAATGCTTGTGGTCTCTTAAGAACAAAACCCAGAACACATTTATGTTGAAGTGATTTCAAAAACTAAAATAATTATTATGTTCCTACAACATAAACAAATCTTGGGTTATCACAGATTGGAAAAATAGTCTATAATTAGTTGGAGTGTTCTTTTGTCTGGACAATTAGGAAGGTAACAGGAAAGCCTCACATCTTACTCCAAATCACTTTTCCCACCTTTTATCAAGTTGCCTGAAATTACATTTTTAGTAATCATTCCTTTGGAAAAAGTATTGCCATTTCCAAACATTAAGCAAGTACTTTGTCAGCATTTTGGAGTGTGTGAAGCTGTTGGATGACTATCATTTCAGAGAACAAGAATCAGAGGGAATGACTGCTGTCGTAGTGGCAGGTGTGGAGTAGTAAGTTATCTTCAGAGCTTGCATACTTTGCCTACTTTCAAATGCCTCCTAGGACTGATTTATGCAAAACATACAAGGGTCATCAAAAAATAGCCTAAAGTTCTCTCATAAATGTATGTACAAGATTAACCATTGCAGCTTTATTTGTAATAATAGAAAAAGATGAAACCAATTCATATCCTCTTCATAAAGGGATTGTTACATAAATTATGGCACATGTACACAGCAGCTGAAAAAAATGAGGAATATATATTCTATATAATATATAGAAAGAGAAATATATATATTCTATATACTGATACTGAAAGATCTCTAACATACCTTGTTATGGGAAAAAGGCAAGAGTCAGTACAGCCTTTATAATATTCCATCTTTTTTTATAAGAAAGTGGTAAAATGAGACTATATATTCCTCCTTTCTCATATCTGCATAAAGAAATACTGCAGTGATAAATCATCAATGGATAGGGGCAGCAGCAGGAAACGAGTGAACTAGGGTAGGGGTGGGAGACAAACTTCTCCAATTTATTTTGAACCACATGAAAGAATCACCCATTCAAACTATAAAAATATCAAAACATTAATTTCCCCATGAAAATTCTACCTAAGGAACGCTTTTACACTGTTGGTGGGAGTGTAAATTAGTTCAACCATGGTGGAAGACAGTGTGGTGATTCCTCAAGGATCTAGAGCAGGAAATACCATTTGACCCAGCAATCCCATTACTGGGTGTATATCCAAAGGATTATAAACCATTCTACTATAAAGACACATGCACATCTATATTTATTACTGCATTATTTACAATAGCAAAGACTTTGAACCAACCCAAATGTCCATCAATGATAGACTGGATAAAGAAAATGTGGCACATATACACCATGGAATACTATGCAGCCATAAAAAGGAATGAGTTCATGTCCTTTGCAGGGGCATGGATGAAGCTGGAAACCATCATTCTCAGCAAACTAACACAGGAACAGAAAACCAAACACTGCACGTTCTCACTCATAAGTGGGAGTTGAACAATGAGAACACATGGACACAGGGGGAGCATTAGGACAAATACCTAATGCATGCGGGGCTTTAAACCTAGATGACAGGTGGATAGGTGCAGCATACCACCATGGCACATGTATACCTATGTAGCAAAACCATACGTTCTGCACATGTATCCCAGAACTTAAAGTAAAATAAAAAAAGAGAAAATTCTACCTAAGAAAATATATATATTTTAGATAAGGCAATGCAGTTTGGGGGTAAGAGTACTGAACTTTGTATCAGAATATCTGTGAAGAGATGGATTAATTTTGAGAGAAATTACTAAGAGGCGCTGTCATGTAGTAATGTTTAGCACGGGCTGTGGAGATGGACTGCCTGGGATGAAATTCTGGCTATCCAATTCTTAACCAGGGATTAAACAAGATGATGTATGGAAAGAATCACCTGGCTTAGATTAATTGCTCATTATAAAATATAAGATGTCCTTCTGTTTTAAAAAGCATAATGAGGATATTTTAGACCTTATGGGTAGAGCATAAGAATAATAATTCTGGAAAGAGTTGACTTAAGACCAGGCAATATAATTTGGATTTCAAGAAGTGAGTCCCAAACATGGGACTAATGCTGAGGTCAGAAGCTACTTATACCTGGCCTACAATCATTTTCTACCTGAGTTCCTACTATAATTCCAGTTGAATGTTTTTTACTACAGCCGTACAGGTTGCCAAATTATCTGCAAACCAACAGGGAAAACCATTTCCATAGGGTCATGTCTGTCTAACAAGTATAGTCCTACCTTGTTGCAGCCAGAATAAATCTGATGTCCCATGGTGACTGGAGTCTCCGTAGCCTGTGCTGACAACAACTAATGGGATGAGTGTGCATTTTCGATGCTGAGCAAACATATGAGGGGTGCATGGAAGCTCTCTGTACGATTTTTGCAAAACATTTGTAAATCAAAAATTATTTCAGAATAAAAATTTAAAAATATATGTAGCTTCACAAAATCGGGTTACACAAATGCTACAAAAACATAATAAAACATGCTCAAGCTCATGAATAAGCATGGAAATGTATATGAAAACAAAACTGCTTATAAGAAATTTACTGGCATTTTTGAGATGGATACCATAGACACAATATTTCTAACCAACAAAATTACAGAGACTTTGATCTCACCCTGGTATTCTAAAGGGAGAAATGATAAAGCTGGGATATCAGTTTCTTGTTTCTCAGACTGAAGAAATCAGGACTTGCCTCTCTCTTTTTCTTTTTTTAATTTTTTCTTTTTTTTCTTTTTTTTTTTTTTGCAAAAAGCACATGTTTCCTTCAGTCCGACTAGAATGATTTTTGTCTGAAAGTGCTTTTGTTAATTTGACATACTTTAAATTTTTATTTTGCTTTATTTTCCAAAAAGGCAGTAACAATGTAATTGAGATCAGTTAATCAGTGGTAAGAAAGATAATTGCTATAGTTTTCCAATAATAGTCTCCCTATTGTAAGTAAAGTGTTATTTCAACTGTACCAGAACTAATCTAAATATTGCCATTTACATCAGTAGATATGGACAAAACCATGATTTAAACAAATGGAAATCACTGGTATGGAAAAGAAAACTTATTAAAGCAAAATAATATCTACCAATCGTATGAACTTTTCCAAGTACTCTCAAAGAGTTTCTTTCAGAAGGTATTTTCAAGTTAACAACAGTCATAACAACAAAATAAAGCCATATTTGGCAGTAATGTGCCTGGGTTTAAGTTTAACATAAATGTAAACCTTGAAAAGCTTTACCTCTCTGGACTCCAAGATATCATCGTGTGTAAAGGAACCTATTATTTCTTTGGAGGGAAAAAAAGAGTTTGGATGAGGAGGCTATAGTGAGAAGGACCCACTAGTTCATGTTGTCCGCTTGATGTTAATCTCCTTTCTCTCAGGGATTCTCAACCAAGGTCCTCCCCACTCACCTCTCTGTATTTCCCTTGCCCTTTAGGTAGCACCCCAGATACCTCACAGGTGTTAGGTTGATAAGTGGCACTTATGACATGGCCTGATACATTTTATAATAAAAATTCCCTCTTTGGTGGCACTTTTAAGTGCTAGTTAGGATTCAAATCCAATCAGTTGACTGATGACTCATTAGAAATGTATAGCCTCTCTAATTAGCACATAAATACTTTCCGTCCATAATACTGTCACTTATCTGATTACTCTTTCGTTACCAACCTCTGGCTGGTGAAGCTCCTAGTCTTCCGGAAGTCTTAAAAGGTGAGTTATGTATTAATATTAATATATTTCTACCTTTAATGTTTGGTGGTGGTCATAGCCTTATCACAGCCATCCAGTAACTTCCTGTGTGAGGAATCACAGGGGAGGAGGTGCTTTGGGGAAGTCTCTTTAGGGTCCATAAAACAAGAACCTTCTTGTTTACTTCCTAAGTTGAATAGCTCTCCTTTACCCTAGAGAGGTAATGGTAATTAGTGGACTCTGGAGCAGACTGCCCCTGCCAGCCTGCTGGCCATCAAATCCTGGATTTACCAATTAGCAGCATTTTATTAATGCTCTTGTGTTTTTTACTTATCTATTAAATAAGGATACTGATATTAGAGTTTTGTGATGATTAAATGAGTTAATATGCATTCAGGAGTTAGAACAATGTCTGGCAGATAGCTAACACTATACAAGTGCTGGTTGTCACTGTCATTGCAATTATCATCTACATTTAGGGCTTCCTTTTTAAACAATATTTGAGGAAAGAATTTCTTTGTTAGAAAATCCTTAGATTAAGTGATGGCTCAAGGGTCTTCTTGAACTAACATTCTAATATGCCTTAACTTACTTTAGGTCACATTTTTCTTACATGGTGAGCTGGTAATTATATTAAGATGATGTGATTTGATGTGAGCAGCTTTCAAGCACAAGAGTGGTAATACGAAAGGATTAGTACTGAAGGTTTGTTGCCTTTTAATTAAATTATATAAACCAAATCAAAAATGGAATTGCCCCAATAGTGCATTTTAAACTACTTTCAGTTGAAGAGCATATCCTGCTTTAACTGCTCCTTCTCCATGACTGATTTTAGTCCAATGCAATGAAAGTTAGCTAAAGGATATCTGTAGTCTTCCAAATTAAGTTTGTTTGATCCTTACTTAAATTTGTTACTTCAAAACACCCTTCATCATATTGAAGGCAAAGTGATACCAGAGCTAAAACCTTAATGACAAACCTAATTAACTTGGCTAGGTAGCGTTCTGCTGTCAATTTTACTAGGGCAAATAACTTACAGAGCATCAGATAATGAAAATGCTGATTTGGACAGCAACATACACTTAGCCAGAGGAGCATCAAGAAATGTCATAAAATTGGTGCCTCAGAAATCCCTTCGAAAAGTCATCTATGTCAGCCTCCTACTTCCCAGCTCTCTGAATGCCACTGCTGAGCATGACCTCTGCCCCCAATGTGCTTTCTGTAATTTTAATGCTAGAGATACAATTATAAAGAGTAAAACAAAACAATCTATGTTTTAAAAAGTAAGTCTGTGGATACAAATGTAAATCTGTGTGTGTGTGTGTGTGTGTGTGTGTGTATGCATTTGGACAAAAGCGGAGGATAAGCTTAGAGAAAGTACTGGCTGTGTCTTACTCAAAATCAATTTAGTAGATGATATGATATAACCAGACATTCAACTTTGTAAGGGTTTCATTGAGAATGATTCCTTCTGATCTTTATTGGATTATTTACAAGCTGTACATGCTAGAAAGGCAAGGACATTTAGGTTGACGGCTTACCCACAAAGCCCTCATAAGTTGTCCGTATGTGAATGTAAAATGGTCATGGTCTGTATGGAAATTAAAATATTCAAATAATACCTTCTAACTGTTGAAATGAAAATGTATCATCATACTCATATAATATTTTATGTGTGGGAAATCAATACACACAGTGGTACATATTCAAGAAACCCATAGATGTTAATATGTATCAAGTTGTTGCTGCTTACTTTACTTATTGAATCATTTAACCAATATTTATTGAATGCCTACCATGTGCCAGGCACTATAGTAGTGCTACAGATATAGTGGTGAATAAAACAGTTATAATTCTTATTCTTGTAGAGATTACATTGTGGTGTAAGAAAGTAGCAAGAAATAAGGTGTAAGGAAGCAGCAACAAAGTGCATATATAGATCAGTGTGCAGGTGCTGTACGAGTAATAGAAACACCTACTTTAGATACAGGGTCATAGTAGGTCATCCTGAAGAAGTGTGCTGAAACCAGATGAAGAATGGGTTGACAATGTTTCAGGCAGAGACACAGTGTGTGCAGAGACCTTAAGGGTGCAAAGGGTTTGGCATATCCAGAGAATGAAGACAAGTGTGGCTGATGCCAAATAAGTGATGGAATAGAAGCCTGGGATGAGGCTGGACTGCAGACAAAGGCTAGATCACTCAGAGGCTTACAAATCCACATTAAAAAGTCTGGATTTTATTCAAAATGAATTAGAAGCAAGTAGAGTTTTAGAAAGAGTTACATAATGTAATTTTATATTCAGGGTCACTCGTTACTTTATGTATAATAGAAGAAATAGTCCAGAGAGGAAGTAGGGAGACCAATTTGTAGGCTTTTGCTGCATTCCAAGTGGTGACAGTGTCAATGGGAATGAAGAAGCAAGTTGAAGACATATTTTGGAAGTGGAATAAACTGCATTTGGTAGTGGAATGAGTGTGGGGTGGGCAGGAGGAGAAAGAGGGAGGTGTCTCTGTCTTGAGCAACTGGGCAGATGGTGGTATTATTTACTGTGATGTGGAATACTTGCATAAGGATTGTGTTTAGGAGAAATGTTAAAGAATTTGCTTAGGACATGTTAAGTTTAAGATGCCTGTGAGACATCCAACCCACTTGAAATTCCTCCTTTCTGGACGAGACTTGACTACTAAAGCAATTATTCAAGCTAGGCCATAGTTGCAGTTCTATAACAAAAATCCCTTACCCAGAAGACGTGTTTTTCACAGTCATCTTTGCAAATGGCAGTTTTATTAGTAATAGAAAAACTACACTTACATCACATGCTTGTTGTAAACATAAAGGGCTAAGTACTCCAAACACTTACTATGTATATGCTATTAGGCACCTTAGAAACATTAGGCTGCAATTGAGCTTCAAACTGTATGGGGCTGGCAGTGCCATGTGATTCCAATCTAACAAATGATAAAGATGAATTTCAAAGAAAGAAGTAGTTTTCCTACGTTTATACATCTACTATGTGACAGTGACATGTTTGAAATGGATAAAAGTATTAGAGTGTTATTATATACAGTCTGTCTGCCTTACTTATTTTTTAGCTTTTTATTGTGAAAGAATATACATAATATAAAATTCTAATTTTAACAATTATTAACGATTCAACTCAGTGCCATCAGACGCATTAACAATGTTGTAAAACCATCACCACTATCCATTTTCAGAACTTTGTCATCATCCCAAACAAAAACTCTATACCCATTAAGCAATAACTCCCATTCTCTCTTCTCCCTGTCCCAGGTAACCTCTAATCTACTTTCTGTCTTTATGAGTTTGCCTAATTTAGATATTTTATATTAATGAATTTATACAATTTCATATTAATGGATTTATTCTTCTGTGTCTTCTGACTTATTTCACCTAGCATAATGTTTTCAAACTTTATCCATGTTGTAGCATGTATTAGAACCATTCTTTTATATGGCTGAGTAATATTTTATTATTTTTATATACCACAAGTTGTTTATCCATTTGTTTGTTGATAGATGGGTTGTTTCTGCCTTTTAGCTATTGTGAATAGTGCTGCTGTGGACGTTGATGTACAAGTATCTGTTTGAGTCCATCCTTTCAATTCTTTTGGGTATGTTCCTAGGAGTGGCATTGCTGGATCACATGGTAATTCTATATTTAACTTTTTGAGGAATCATCAAAGTGTTTTCCACAGGGGCTGTGCCATTTTGCATTCCAACCAGCAATGGACAAGGGTTACAATTTTTCGACATCCTCACCAACACTTGTTATTTTAGATTTTTTAAATAAAGCCATTCTCGTGGGTGTGAAATCGTATCTCACTATGGTTTTGATTTGCATTTCTGTAATGACTAATGGTGCTGAGCATTTTGTCATACGCTCCTTGTCTATTTGTAGGTCTTCTTTGGAGAAATATCTGTTCAATGTCTTCATTTTCATTGGAGAAATGCCTGCCCAATTTTGAATTGAATTATTTTTGTTGATTTGTAGGTGTTTGTTATATATATTCTGGATATTAACCTCTTGTTCTATATATACCTGCAGATATTTTCCCTAGGTCTTTACCTGTTTTCGAAAGGGGAATCTGTGCTTTTATAGTCATTGGGCCTTTACTGTATGTATCCAAGAAATGGATGGAGAAGAGAATTGAAGAATATAACTTATTTATTGGAAAAGCCAAACTGTATAAATTATAAACCTTAAACAATTATATTATTTCTCCCTGTTGAAGTTATGAGGTGACCTGAATTTTCCCCATCTGAATTTTGAATTTATTAAAATATTTACAAATACAAATAAGATACAAATAAACACATCATATCTATAATTAGTAAAGCCGATATTAGATATTGTGGCTTGTATGTGTGGGCAAGAAGCCTTTCTTTTATAATACTCCAACATTAGAAAAATTTATCCTCCCAGCCACAGGAAGCATTGGAAAACCTTAGACTACCCCATATGGGGGATGTAACCATGCTTAAAGCTCATTGCATAAAGGAGTTGACCAGGATATGTACTTCATACTGGGTGCAGGATCCCAAGTGGAAAAGGAGAGGCAGAGGTTGAGTGTACATGTCTGGTTCCTTATTCCAAATTCACCAGTCACATAAGTCACAACTCCTATCCCCAAGAGTAGACTGAATGATGTACAATCATTATGTGTCAACTAGAAAAAGTAAAACAAAAAAAGAGAGGTAAATAAGAGTATCCGATTGGGGTTGCAAAATTCAGTTACATTCTGCATAAAAGAGAGACCCAAATCACAGTTTAACTTTGGGAAATGGAGATATTAGAAGAGGTATATAAAACTGTCATTACTTACACTTGACACGATTACCTACATTAAAAAACTGAAAAAAAGCTACAGAATTAATAGAATGAATAGACAGTTTGACAAGTTTGTTGGATATAAAATTCATAAAGTACATTTATATTCACTACAATATATAAAAAGATACCATGATTAGTAGGATAAAGTATTTTAATATATTTTAATATTACAAAAGTTTCTAAATTACATGAAAGGGCAAAGGCCAAGGAGAGTCAAAGACACTGCTAAAGAAAGAGGTCATGTTGCAATGCCTCGCCTTACCAGATGTCAATAATTATTATGAAACTATACTAATTAAGACAGTGTGGTATTTGTGGTATTTGCACAGGGATAGATAACCTGACTATAGGAACCAAATAGAGTGCCTAGAAAAAAAGTCATGCATATGTTGTAGTAAATGGTATTATTCCTCCCTCAAATTCCTTCTTTTACTATAAGATTATATGTTTCCATTCGTGGCCATATAACTTGCCGTGCCTCCCTGGGAAAGGAGTGAACTCCTCCCTACCCTCCCATACCCTGCCATTGATGTTGGGCTTCGCCTACCTTGCTTTGGCCAATAAAATGCTAGCAGAGGTGACATATACCACACCTGACAGAAACTTTAATCATGGTGAGTATATAACTATAATGACAGAAATCTCATTGCAAGGTTTGACAATTCTTTTCCTTCTGCCAAAAAAATGTCATATGCCAAATAAGGACTGCTCTTTCCGTTTTAATCCTGAAATAAAGAAAAAAGAACTGTAGATGGAACCCAGTGCTGACATGCTGTCAGTATATAATGTGAGCAAGAAATAAGCTGCATAAGCCACCATGATTTGGGGATTGTTTGTTATTGCAACATAATTTAGTGAGAACTTAATGTGTGACAGAATCAGCATTCCAGTTCAATGGGGAAAAGGATGAACTTTGCAATAGAAAAATATGATATTATATTCCCATATCACCTTGTATATAAAAATAGATACTAGGTGTATGAAAAACTTAAGGCTAATATTACAAAAACTTTTAAGTGACAATCTAAGGGAAAAGAAGTAGATGTAATAGAGAAGAGGTAGATGGACTACATCAAGATTAAAGCTTTCTGTTCAGCAAACAAGACAAAAACTGTGAAGATATGTGCAACACATATCACTCAGAAGGGACTAATATACAGGTCATAAGAAAAAGCAATCCACTTGAAAAATGAGCAGAAGTCTTCAATAGTCATTGCACAGAAGAGGAAACCCAAGTGGCCAATAAACATACAAAATGATGTTCAGCCTCATTAAATTAAAATCACAATGAGATACCATTTTACGTTCCTCATTTGGCAAAAATCTAAAAGTGTGAAAGCTTTTTCATTCCTGGCTGTTTTCTCTGCAGGGGTTGGTACTTGGGTCATGGGCAAATATGTCCTATGACCTGTTTTGGTAAGGTCCCACACACTAAGAATGATTTTTAAATTTTTAAAGCATTGTAGGAAAAGAGAGAATATGTGACTGACATCGTATGTGGTCTAAAAAGCCTGAATTATTTATTGTTAGACCCTTTAAAGGAAAAGTTTGCCAACCCCTGAGAGAAACTCTAGTGTGTGTGTGTGTGTCTGTGTGTGTGTGTGTATATATATACACACAGAGAGAAAGAGATTTATAAAAATATTCCTACAAGCACTATTTGTTAATGCCCTCAATCTGGAAACAATACAAATGTTTATCCATGGTAGAACATACAAATTGTTGCATATTCATATAAGTAGCTATATTCAGCAATGAAAATGAATGTACTGCGTTGCTCACCAACATGAGTGAATCTCCTAGTACTAATGTTGAGTGAGTCACAAAAGAAAGTTACACAAGAATATATACAATATAAGTTCACTTCTCTAACATTAAAAATACAAAGGATTAAATAATATGTTATTTTAGGATTCAAATATAACTAAAGTTAAAACACAAAATTCAGGACTGGGGCTACTTACATGAGGAGAGAGGAGGGATGGATAAGGCTTCTTTTGATAGAATTTAAAGCACAAAGCATTAACTGAAATAAGTGATATCACCTTATAATAACAGGAAAAAGTCACCAAAAAGATATAACTGGCATAAGCTTTTATGCACTGAAAAAACATAGCTTCAACCACATACATAGTATTAACAGATTTAAAGTAGAAATTGGTAAAATTGTATTACAGTGAAAGATTTTCACACATATCTATGTGAAATCAGTAAATCGAGCAGACAAAAAACTAGTATTTAGAAAACTAAAAAAAAGACAATTAGCAAGCTTAATTAACATATATACACATTCCTTTAGAGAAGAAATGCATAATATGATACATTTTGTGAGGTTGATTTTCAAGTTTGCATATAAAATTTACAAAAATATATTATGTTTCAGATCCTGCAGAAAATCTAAACAAATTTTTAAAGAGCCAATATCATGCAGGCAGCTTTCTCTGAATGCATTTCAGTTAAAGGATAGAATATATATATATGTAGGGCGGAGCAAGATGGCCGAATAGGAACAGCTCCAGTCTCCAAC
>NW_022161278.1:3081-19193 GCF_008728515.1 Papio anubis | reverse complement strand
CGTGCGGCCCGGCTTCAGGAGGTTAGGGGCCTACAAAGGCCGCGGAGCGGGAGCTGGGCCGGAGCCGAGTCCAAAGAGGTTGTCGTGAGGCCGGGGCTGGGCCCACGGCCGCAGCCGGGAGCAGGAGTAGCTGGGCCCGGACAGGAGGCCGGGAGGCCGGGAGGCCGCAACTGGGCCTGGAGAGGCCGGCCTGAGGAAGTTCGGGGCCTGGAGAGGCAGCGAAAAGGCAAAAGCTTGGCCCGGAAAGGCCGTTCCCCGTGACGAATGAGCGGGGCCTAGTGAGGCCACTGGGAGGCAGGAGCGGGGCCCGGCGCAGCTGCCGAAAGGCAGGAGGAGCTCTGGCCTGGGGAGGCCGCAGTCAGGCGAGAGCTGGGCGTGGAGAGTCCGCTGGGAGGCAGAGGGTTGGCCTGTGCAGGCCTTCGGGAGGCAGGGGGCTGGGTCTTCGAGGCCGACTGGAGGTCAAGTCCTGGGCCTGAGGAGGCCTCCCAGAGGGGTATGCGGGGTTGGGCCTCAAGAGGCAAGTGGCAGGCAGGAGGAGCTGGGCCTGGAGAGGCTGACCTGAGGAAGTCTGGCAGCTGGAGACGCTGCGGAGAGGCAGGAGCTGGGCCGGCAGAGGCCGACTGGCCGTCGAGTTGGGCCCGCAGGGGCCGCCCGGAGCAGGAGCGAGCCCTGGAGAGGCCGACTCGAGGCCAGCGTGGGCCTGCAGAGGCCGCCGTGAGGAGGAGCTGGGCCTGGAGAGGCTGGCTGGAGGAAGTCTGGGGCGTGGAAATGCCGTCGGAGGGCAGGAGCCGGGCCCGGAGAGGCCACCGTGGGGCCCGGCTTCAGGACGTTTGGGGCGTACAAAAGCCGCGCAGCGGGAGCTTGCCCGGAGCCGAGTCCAAAGAAGTTGTCGTAAGGCCGGTGCAGGGCCTGCGGCCGCAGTCGGGAACAGGAGGAGCTGGGCCCGGACGGGAGGCCGGGAGGCCGCAACTGGGCCTGGAGAGGCCGGCCTGAGGAAGTTCGGGGCCTGGAGAGGCAGCCAAAAGGCAAAGGCTTGGCCCAGAAAGGCCTTTTTCCGTGGCGAAGGAGCGGGGCCTAGTGAGGCCACCGGGAGGCAGGAGCGGGGCCCGTCGCAGCTGCCCAAAGGCAGGAGGAGCTCTGGCCTGGGGAGGCCGCAGTCAGGCGAGAGGTGGGCGTGGAGAGTCCCCTGGCTGACAGAGGGTGGGCCTGTGCAAGCCTTCGGGAGGCAGGGAGCAGCCGAACCCTGGAGAGTGCCCACTCTCTAGGCCAGCTGCAGCCTGTAGAGGCCGGGAGGAGGATCTGTGCCTGGAGAGGCTGGCTGGAGGAAGTCTGGGGCGGAGACTGTCGGAGGGCAGGAGCCGGGCCCGAGAGGCCACCCTGGGACCAAGCCTGGACGCTTGGGGCCTACAAAGGCCACGAGCGGAGCTACGAGCCGAGTCCAGCAGCTGTTGGGGCCGGGCTGGGGCCCGCCGCCTGAGTCGGAGTTGGTGGAGGAGCTGGGTCCGACGGGAGACTGGGAGGTCGCGAACTGGGGCCTGGAGAGGCCGGCTCAGTGAGTTTGGGCCTGGAGAGGCCGGCCAAAGCAAGGAAAGACTGGGCCCCTAAAGGCCGCATCCTCAAGCATAAAATGAGAGGGGCCTAGTGAGGCCAGTGGGAGGGGTAGAGCCGGGTCACAAGAGCTGCCCAAAGGCAGGGAGGGAGCTCTGACTTGGGAGGTCAGAAATAAGAGCTGGGCGGAGAAATAAGGAAAGGGCAGAGGCTGGGCCTGGAGAGGGGCCGATGGGAGGTCCACCTGCCTGGAGGGAGGCTGCCCAGAGGTGTGAGTGGCTGGCCACGAGGCCAGTGGCACACAGGGAGGTAAACATGGGAGGCTGGACGGAGGGAAGTTCGGCAGCGGAGGCCGCGTGGTGGAGCGGGCAGGCGGGAGGCACGACTGGGCTTAATAAGTTGGTCTCGCAGGGCCTCCGGGACAGGAGCCAGCCCTGAGAGGCCGACCAGAGGCCAGGCCGCGGGCCCGCAGAGGCCGGGGCCGGGAGGAGGAACTGGGCCTGGAGGCCAGGGTGGAGGAAGTCTGGGGCGTGGAGACTGGCCGGAGCAGTGAGCCGGGTCCCAGAGAGGCCACCGTGGGGCCCGGCTTCGGGACATTTGGGGCTTACAAAGGCTGGTGAGTGGGGAGCTGACCCAGAGCCGAGTCCAAAGAGGTTGTCGTGGAGGTCGGGCTGGCCCCGCCCGCAGCCGGGAGCAGGAGGAGCTGGGCCCGTGACGTGGGAGGCTGGGAGTCCGCACCAGCCTGGAGAGGCCGCCTGAGGAAGTTCGGGGCCTGGAGAGGCCGCCAGCAAGTGTAAAGGCTGGGCTCTGGAAAGGACATTCCCAGGATTTAATGACCGGGCCCAGTGAGGCCACTGGGAGCAGGAGCGGGCCCCGCCGGCTGCCCAAAATGCAGGAGGAGCTCTGGCCTGGGGAGGCCCAGTCAGGGCAGAGCTGGGCATGGAGAGTCCCGCTGGGGAGGCAGAGGCTGGGCCTGAGCAGTCCTTCGGGAGGTAGTAGGAGCTCTGGGCCTGGGGAGGCCGGAGCCTGTATGCAGAGCTGGCCGAGTGTCCGGCTGGGAGGCAGGAGAGGCTGGGCTCAGGCAGGCCTTCTCGGGAGGCAGGACGCTGGGCCTGGCGAGGGCCGACTCGAGGTCAAGTCCTGGGCCTGGAGGAGGCCGCCCAGGCCTGGAGCGGCTGGCCCCAAGAGGCCAGTGGCAGGCAGGGAGAAGCTGGCCTGGAGAGCTGACTGAGGAAGTCTGGCAGCTGGGGAGGCCAAAGGAGAGACAGGAGCTGGCCGGGCGGAGGGGCCGACTGGTCGGGACGAGCTGACTCGTGAGGCCGCCAGAGCAGGAGGGAGCCCCTGAGAGTGTCGCAGAGACTGAGTCAGCGTGGCCTGCAGAGTCAGCCGGGAGGAGGAGCGGCCTGGAGAGGCTGGCTGAGGAAGTCTGGGGGCGGAGACACTGTCGGAGGGCAGGAGCCAGGCCCGGAGAGTTGAATGGGTCCAAGCCTAGGACCCAGGGGCCTGGGGTGCTGCCCGGGAGTGGGAGCTGTGCCGAGCCGAGTCCAAAGAGGTTGTCGTGGGCGGGGTTGGACCCACGGCCACAGCCGGGAGTAGGAGGTTTATGGCCCGGACGGGAGGCCGGAGGCCGCAACTGGGCTCAGAGGCCGGCCTGAGGAAGTTCGGGGCCTGGGAGAGGCCGCCAAAGGCAGCAGCAGGGCACCCCGGAAAGGCCGCTCCCCATGACTTAATGAGCGGGCCTAGTGAGGTCACTGGGAGGCAGGATGTGGGTCTCACGGGCTGCCCAAATGCAGGAGTACCTGGCCTGGGGAGGCCTGAGTCAGGCGAGAGCTGGGCGTGAAGAGTCCCCTGAGAGGCAGAGGCTGGGCTCCAGGCAGGCCCCTTCTCGGGAGGCAGGAGGCTGGCCTGGGCGCAGGGGCCGACCTGAGGTCAAGTCCTGGGCCTGAGGAGGCCGAGAGGCGTGGAGCTGGGCTGGGCCTCTTGAGGCCAGTGGCAGGCAGTAGAGACTGGCCTGGAGAGGCTGACCTGGAGGGGAAGTCTGGCAGCTGGAGAGTGCCGAGGAGTAGGGAGCTGGGCCGGGCGGAGGGGCCGACCAAGGATGAAGTTGACCGGGGCTGGAGCAGGAGCGTAGGCCCTGGAGAGGTGGCCGGATGGAGGTTGGGGCCAGTGGGGTTTGGAGAGGCTGACATGAGGATGTCTGGCAGTTGGAGAGGCCAATGAGAGGCAGGAACTGGGCCGGTGGAGGCCGACTGGGCTACTCTAGTTGACTGCAGGGGTCAGCCGGGAGCAGGAGCGCAGCCCCTGGAGAGGCCGAGATCGAGGCCTGGGCGAGGGCCTGCAGAGGCCGCCGGGCAGGAGGAGCTGGGCCTGGAGAGGCTGGCTGGAGGAAGTCTGGGCGGGACGCCGGAGGCAGTGAGCCGGGCCCGGAGAGGCCACAGTGGGGCCTGGCTTCAGGACGCTTGGGGTTTCCACACGAATGCCGCCAAGCGGGAGCTGGGCCGAGCCGGTCCAAAGAGGCGCTGTCGTGGGAGGCGGAGGTTGGGCCCGCCGGACGCAGCCGATCAGGCGGTTGGGCCCACGGAGGCCGAGAGGTCGCACCGGGCCTGGGAGACTGCCTGAGAACCGCTCAAAGCCTGGACAGGCCACCAAAGTGAGCGCTGGGCCCCGGAAAGGCCGCTCCCCGCGGATCTAATGAGAGGGGCCTAGTGAGGCCTGGGAGGCAGGAGCGGGTCTCAGCAGCTGTCCAAAGGCAGCACGAGCTCTGGCGGGGGAGGCCGCAGTCAGGCGAGAGCTGGGCGTGGAGAGTCTGCTGGGAGTGGCCGAGGCTGGGCCTGTGCAGGCCTCGGGAGGCAGGAGGCTGGGCCTGCCGCAGGGCCGAGCGGGAGGTCAAGTCCTGCCTGGAGGCAGGCTCTCACAGGCGGAGCGCCGCAGGCTGGGGCCTCAAGAGGCCAGTGGCAGGCAGGGAGGAGCTGGCCTGGAGAGGCAGACCTAAGTGGTCTGGCAGCCAGAGTCGTGAGAGGGAGCTGAGTCGGGCGGAGGCCGACTCACCGACGAAGGACTGCAGGGGCCACCGGGAGTAGGGAGCGAATTTCGGGGAGAAGCCGACTGAGGCCACAGACTGCAGAGGCCGACCAGAGGAGGAGCCGGGCCTGGAGGCTGGCTGGAGGAAGTCTGGGGCGGAGACGCCGCCGAGGGCAGGAGCCGGGGTCTCGGAGAGGCCACCATGGCCCGGCCGGTGACGCTTAGCCTACAAAGGCCGCTGAGCTGAGCTGGGCCGGAGCCCAAACCAAAGAGTTTCTCGTCGTGAGGCCGGGCTAGCCCCGCGCCGGCCGGGAGAGAGGAGCTGGGTCTGGACGGAGGCCGGGAGGCCGCGGAACTGGGCCTGGAGAGGCCGCCTGAGGAAGGTGGGGCCCAGAGGCCAAAGGCAAAGGCTGGGCTCGGAAAGGCCGCTCCGACGAGCGTGGGCCTAGGTGAGGCCACTGTGAGGCAGGAGCTGGGCCTGTGCAGCTGGGCCCAAAGGCAGGGGAAGAGCCTGGGTCTGGGGAGGCCTGAACGTATGAGAGCTGGCGTGGAGAGTCCGCTGGAGGCAGAGGCGGGATCTCAGTAGCTCGAGCAGGACGCTGGGCTGGCTGAGGCTGACTGAGGTCAAGTCCTGGGTTTTGAGGAGGGGCCCAGAGGTGTGAGCGGGCGCTTGGGACTCAAGAGGCCAGTGGCAGGTGGTGGAGGAAGCGGCCTGGAGGAGGCTGGATTTGCCCAGGAAGGAGGAAATGGAGAGGGTGGTGGAAGGGGCCGGGACAGCCGGAGCAGGAGCGGAAGCCCTGGAGAGGCCGGACCGGAAGGTAGAGGCCGGGCCGAGTGGATGGAAATGGTGGAGGAGGGGCCGGTGGGCCCGGCTTCAGGACGTTTGGGCTCACAAAGGCCGCTGAGCGTGGGAGCTGGGCCGGAGCCGAGTCCACAAAGAGGTTGTCGGAGGCCGGGCGCTTGGGCCCGCCGGACGCAGCCGAGCAGGAGGAGCTGAGCCCGGACGGGAAGCCGGGAGACGCACTGGCCTGGAGAGGCCGGCCTGAGGAAGTTCGGGCCCGGAGAGGCCGCCAAAGGGCACAGACTGGCCTGGAAAGGCCACCCCTCGCTACGAATGAGTCGGGCCTAACGAGGCCACTGGGGCAGGAGCTGGGCCCGCAAAGCTGCCAAAGGCAGGAGAGCTCTGGCCTGGGGAGGCCGCATCTGAAAGGTAGAGATGCATGGAGAGTGCTGAGGCAGAGGCTGGCCTGAGCAGGCCTCGGGAGGCAGTAGGAGCCTGGGCCTGGGGGAGGTCGCAGGCGCAGAGCTGGGCGCCGAGAGTCCGCTGGGAGGCAGAGGCTGGGCCTGTGCAGCTCTCGAGGCAGGTCGCTGGGCTTGGCGAGGGCCACTGGAGGTCAAGTCCTGGCCTGAGGAGGCTGCCCAGGTGAGCGGGCTGCGAGGACTCAAGAGGCCAGTGGCAGGCAGGAGGAGCTGGGCCTGGAGAGGCTGGATCTGAGGAAGTCTGGCAGCTGGGAGGCCGAGAGGCAGGAGCTGGCCGGGCGGAGGCCCATCAACGAGCTGACCCCGTGAGGCTGAGCAGGAGCCAGCCCTGGAGAGGCCGACCGAGGCCAGCGTGTGGGCCTGCAGAGGCCGGCCGAGGAGGAGCCGCGCCTGGAGAGGCTGGCTGGAGAAAGTCTGGGGCGTGGAGACGCTGGCCGGAGGGCAGGGAGCCGGGTCCGGGAGAGGCCACCGTGGGGCCCGGCTTCAGGACGCTTTGGGGCCTGGCTAAAGGCTCGAGCCGGGAGCTGGGCCGAGCCGAGTCCAAAGAGGTTGTCGGCCAGGCCGGGATGGGCTCATGACCCAGCCGGAGCAGGAGGAGCTGGGCACGGACGGGAGGCCGGGAGGCCGCAACTGGCCCGGAGGGGCCGGGCCTGAGGAAGTGCACGGGCCTGAGAGCCTCTGTGGGCACAGACTGGGCCTGGAAAGGCCGCTCTCGTGACACCTGAGTCGGCCCACCAGGCCACTGGGAGGTGGAGCTGGGCCCAGCAGATGGGAAAGGGAAGAGGAGTTCTGGCCTGGGGAGGCCGCAGACAGGCCAGAGATGGGCATGGAGAGTCCTGGCTGGGAGGCAGGAGCGGAGCTTCAGCAGGCCTGGGAGGCAGGAGGCTGGGCCTGGTCGAGGCCGACTGGAGGTCAGTCTCAACAGTGGAGGCCAGAGGCGGAGCGGGCTGGGCCTCAAGAGGCCGTGGCAGGAGGAGCTGGGACTGGAGAGGCTGACCTGAGGAAGTCGGCAGCTGAAGAGGCCGCGGAGAGGTGGAGGTCGAGTGGCCGACGAAGGATCTGAATGGCAGGAGCTGAACCTGGAGAGGCCACCGAGGGCCAGCGTGTGCCTGCAGAGGCCGCCAGGAGGAGGAGCTCGGCTTGGAGAGGCTGGGCTGAGGAAGTCTGGGCGTGGACACGCCGTCGGAGGGCAGGAGCCGGGTCTGGAGAGGCCACCTTGGGCTCAGCTTCAGGACGCTTGGGGCCTACAAAGGTCGCGGAGCGTGGGAGCTGGGCCGAGCCAGTCCAAAGGGCTGCCTGCAGGCTGGCTGGGGCTCCACGGCCCAGCCGGAGCAGGAGGAGCTGGGTTCCTGGACGGGAGGCCGGGAGGTCAACTGGGCCTGGAGAGGCCGGCCTGAGGGAAGGTCGGGGCCTGGAGAGGCCGCCAGCAGCGCTGGGCCTGGAAAGGCCGCTCCCCGGGTGATCTAATATGCAGGACCTAGTAAGGCCACTGGGAGGCAGGAGGGGGACTCAGCGCATGCCCAAAGGCAGGGAGGAGCTCTGGCTCAAAGAGGCCCCAGTCAGTGAGAGCTGACAGTCCGCTGGGAGGCAGAGGCTGGACCCGTGGAGGCCTCGGGACAAAGGAGGCCGCGCCACAGGGGCCGACTGCAGGTCAAGTCCCTGGGCCTGGGAGGAGGCCGCCCAGAGGCGCGAGCGGGCTGGGCCTCAAGAGGCCAGTGGCAGGCAGGAGGAGTGTGGGCCTGAGAGGCTGACCCAGGAAGTCTGGCAGATGGAGAGGCCGCCGAGAGGAGCCGGGGTCGCAGGGAGGCCCCACTGGCCGCATTTGAAGACCCGGCTGGGGCCGGGAGCAGGAGCCAGCCCTGAGCAGCCACTGAGGCGGCCTGCAGAGTCAAGGGAGGAGGAGAGCAGCCGGGTAGAGGCTGGCTGGAGGAAGCCGGGGTGTGGAGACGCCTCGGAGGGCAGGAGCTGGGTCTGGAGAGGCCACCGTGGGGGCCCGGATTCAGGACGCTTGGGGTCTACAAAGCGCCACGGAGCGAGAGCTGGGCTGGAGCCGAGTCCAGATGTTGTCGGGACGCCGGGGCTGGGGCCCGGGTGGGGTCGCAGCGGGCAGGAGGAGCGGGCCTCGGACGGGAGGCCCGACCCGGGCCTGGGAGAGGCCGCAGCTTGAGGCTCAGCCTGGAAGAGGCCCAAAGGCTGGTGGGCTCCGGCACATTCCCCGTGACTCCAATGAGCTGGGCCTAGTGAGCCAAAGGAGGCAGGAGCGGGCCCCAGCTGATCAAAGGCAGGAGGAGCTCTGGCCTGGGAGGCCACAGCCAGGCTGCAGAGCTGGGCGTGGGAGAAATCACGGAGCAGAGGCCTGTGCAGGTCTCGAGGCAGACGCTGGCTTGGCGAGGGCCGACGGGAGGTCAAGTCCTGGGCCTGAGGAGGCCGAGAGGCGCGGAGCGGGCTGGGCCCCCTGGAGACCAGTGGCAGTGGTAGAGACCGGGGTTTGGAGAGGCTGAGCGAGGAAGTCTGGGCGCCGGAGAGGCCGCGGAGAGGCAGGGAGCTGGAAGGAAATGACAATGACGAGTTGGATTCAGAGGGGCTGCTGGAGCAGGAGCGAAATATGGAGAGTCAATGAAAGCCAGTATGGTGGAGCCGGGAGGGAGTGGGGCTGGTCCTGGAGAGAAGCCGACCTGAGGACAGTCTGCCGCTGGCAGTGGCCACGGAGAGGCAGGAACTGGCCAATGGAGCCCACCAACACGAGTTTGAGATCTGCGAGGGGCCTCACGGGAGCAGGAGCGCAGCCCGGGAGGAGGACTGAGACTCCTCGAGGCCAGCTTAGGGCCTGCAGAGGTCACGCAGGAGGAGCTGGCCTGGGAGAGGCTGGCTGGAGGAGTCTTGGGGCGGAGACGACTGGGAGGCAGGACACCGGGCCTGGAGAGCACCCAGCCTGGCTTCAGGGACGCTTGGGGCCTACAGGGCTGGCCGGAGCTAGGCCGGAGCTGAGTCCAAAGAGGGGGCTGGGTCGTGGAGGTCAGGCCACCCAAGAAGTCGATCAGGAGGAGCTGGGCCACGACGGGAGGCCCAGGAGGCCGCAACTGGGCCTCGGGAGACGCTGCCCAGGTGCCCGGCATGGACAGCCAAAGTCAAAGGCTGGGCCCGGAAAGGCCGCTCCCTCGTGATCTAATGAGAGGCCTGCAGCGAGGCCACTGGCAGGAGCGGGCCTGGCGAGTCTCCAAAGGCAGGACGAAAGCTCATGCAGAGGCCGTAGCCAGGCGAGCTGGGCGTGGAGATCCGCCGGGAGGCCGAGGCTGGGCTGTGCAGGCCGTGGAGGTGGAGGCTGGGCCTGCCTGAGGCCATGGGAGGTCAGTCCTGGGCCTGAGGAGGCCACAGCGTGAGCGCAGGGCTGGGGCCTCAGGAGGCCGGTGTGGCAGGCAGGAGGAGCTGGGCCTGGAGAAAGCAGACCATGAAGCCTGGAAATGGAGAGGTCGGAGTCAGGAGCCGACGGAGCCACGCCAATTTAGCTGGATCAAGAGGGGGCCACCGGGAGTAGGGGAGCGAAGTTCTGGAGAAGCCGACCGAGGCTGGGCCTGTAGAGGCCACGGGAGGAGGAGCTGGGCCTGGAGCCGGCCGGGAGGAGGTCTGGGGCGGGAGACGCCTGCCGGAGTGGCAGGAGCCAGGGCCCGAGAGGGGCACCGGGGGCCCCGCCCAGGACGCTGGGGCCTGGGCAAAGGCCGCGGACCGAGCCAAATGGTTTCTATCCAAACCAGGTTGCCGGAGGCCGGGCTGGGCCCTCGGCGCCCAGCCGGGAGGCAGGGAAGAGCTGGCGCCGGATCGGAGGCCGGAGGCTTAACTGGGCCTGGGAGAGTGGTCGAGGAAGGTCGGGCCTGGGAGAGGCTGCCAAAGGTTGGGCCTGGAAAGGCTGCCTGACGAATATGGACCTAGTGGCCACTGGGAGGTGGTGGAGGGGGGACTGGGCGAGCTACCCATGCAGGAGGAGCCGGCCTGGAGAGGCCCCAGTCAGGTGGAGAGCGGCGGACAGTCTCATGGGAGGCAGAGGCTGGACCTGTGGAGGGGCCTCGACAAAGGAGCTGCGCCTGGCGCAGGCCGACTGGAGGTCAAGCCCTGGGCTCTTAGTGGGAGGCCGCCAGAGTCAGGAAGCGGCTGGCCCCAGAGGCCAGTGGCAGGCAGGAGGAGGTGGGCCTGAGAGGCTGACCTGAGGAAGTCTGGCAAATGGAGAGGCCGAGGCAGGAGTTGGCTGAGGAGGCCGACACAATAGCACTTCTAGGGGCTGCCGGGAGCAGGAATGGAGCGGCGGTAATTGAGGCCAGCGGGACGGTAGAGGCCGGCGGAGGGAGGGAGCAATGGAGGGGTGGAGATGGGTGGATGGGCCGGGGCAATGGGGTTCATGGAATCAGGGAAACGGTTAATGGAAGGGAGCTGGGCTGGTCGAAACCAAAGCGAGCGCTGTCGCGGATCGCTGGGCTGGGTCTGCGGGTCGCGAGCGGGAGCAGGAGGAGCTAGTCTCAGACGGGAGGCTGGGGTCCAACTCAGCCTGGAGAGGTCACCTGAGTAAAGTTCAAATTTGAGAAACACAAAAGGCAAAGGCTGGGTCAAAAGGACATTCCCCGTGATCTATCAGAGCCGGGCCTAGTGAGGCCAAAGGGAGGCAGGAGCGCCCCGCTTAGCTGGGATCAAAGCAGCAGGAGGAGCCTGGCCTGGGAGGCCGCAGTCAGGCTGAGAGCTGGGCGGGAGAGTCCGCTGGGAGGCAGAGGCTGGCCTGTGCAGGCTCGGGAGGCAGGACGCTGGGTTTGGCAGGCCGGACTGGGAGGTCAAGTCCTGGGCCTGAGGAGGCCCAGAGGTGTGAGCTGGGCTGGGACTCAAGAGGCCAGTGGTGCAGGCAGGAGGAGCTAAAGCCTCGAGAGGCTGATCTGGACGGTCTGGCAGCTGGGAGAGGCCGCGAGAGGCAGGAGCTGGGCTGGCTGGAGGCCCACTGGGCTGCACGAGCTGGCCCGTGAGGGCGGCCGAGCAGGAGCGAGCCCTGGGAGGCCCCACTGGCTGGGGCGTGGCCTGCAGAGGCCGGAGGAGGAGCTGGCCTGCAGAGGCCGGCTGGAGGAAGTCTGGGGCGGAGACGGGCCGAGGCAGGAGCCGGGTCCGAGAGGCCACCGTGGGGCCCGCCGGGCTTCAGACGTGCTGGGGGCCCAAGCAAAGGCCGTGGGAGCGAGCTGGGCCGGTCGAAGCCCAAAGAGGCTAAATGTGGAGGCCGGGCGCTGGGCCCGCCCGGACGCAGCCGGAGCAGGAGGAGAGCGAGCCCGACGGGAAGCCGGGAGGCCGCAACTGGGCCTGGAGAGCGGGCCTGAGGAGTTCGGGGCCCGGAGAGGCCAAGCTGGCACAGACTGGGCCTGGAAAGGCCATTCCCCATTACTTAATGAGTCGGGCCTAACGAGGCCACTGGGAGGCAGGAGAGCCGGGCTATTCGCAAAGCTGCCGGGGAAGGCAGGAGTAGCTCTGGCCTGGGAGAGGCCGTGATTCAGAGACAGCTGGGAGTGGGAAAGTCCCATGGGAGGCAGAGGCCAGCCTGTGCAGGCCTCGGGCGCCGGAGGCTGGGCCTGGCGAGGCAGACGGAAGTCAAGTCCTGGGCCTGAGTAGGGTCACTTCCAGAGGCGTGAGTGGGGCTGGGACTCAAGAGGCCAGTGGCAGGCAGGGAGGAGCTGGGCCTGAGAGGCTGACTTGAGGAAGTCTGGCAGCTGGAGAGAGGCCGAGAGGTGGGAGCTGGCCGGGCGGGAGGGGTCGACAGGCCAACGAAGCTGGGACCCACAGGGCCGGGAGCAGGAGCGAGCCCCGAGAGGCTCCACTCGCGGGCCGGGCCCGCAGAGGCCGGGAGTGGAAGAGCTGGGCCTGGAGAGGCTGGCTGGAGGAAGTCTGGGGCGGCAGACACCGCCGGAGGGCAGGAGCCGGGCCTGGAGAGGCCACCGCGGGGCCCGGCTTCAGGACGCTTTGGGCTCATAAAGGTCAAGGAGCGTGGGAGCTGGGCCGGAGCTCAGTCCAAAGAGCTTTTGTCGTGGAGGCCGGGTGGGCCCGGGCCGCAGCCGGGACAGGAGGAGCTGGGCACGGACGGAGGCCGGAGGCCGCAACTGGGCCTGGAGAGGCCGGACTGGAGGAAATGGGGTCTGGAGAGGCCGCCAAAGGCAAAGGCTGGGCCCGGAAAGGCCGCCCCGTGATCTAATGAGCAACAGTGATGCCACTGGGAGGGCAGAAGCTGGGCCCACGCAGTCACCAAAAAGCAGGAGTAGCCTGGCCCGGGAGGCCGAGTCAGCGCAGAGCTGGGCGTGGAGAGTCCGGGCTGGGAGGCAGGGGCTGGGCCTGTGCAGGCCTTCGAGGCAGGTGAGGCTGGCTCATGAGGCCGACTGGAGGTCAAGTCCTGGGCCTGGAGGAGGCCGCCCAGAGGCGAGGCCAAAGTGGCAGGCAGGAGGAGCTGGGACTGAGAGGCTGACCCTGAGGAAGTCGGCAGCTGGAAGAGGTCATGGAGAGGCAGGAGCTGGGCCGGCGGAGGCCGACCAGTCGAGGAGCGACCTCGAGGGGCCGGCCGAGTAGGAGCCAGCACTGGAGAGGCCGACTGGCCAGCCGGCCTGTGCAGAGGCCGGGCCGGGAGGAGGAGCTGGGTCCGGAGAGGCTGGCTGGAGGAAGTCTGGGGCTGGAGACGGGCCGAGGGCAGGTGCCGGGACCGAGAGACGCCACTGCGGTCCCGGGCCAGGACGCTTTGGGACGCATAAACGCCAGCGCGAGCGGGGAGCTGGGCCGAGCCGAGCCAAATAGGTGCTGTCGTGGAGGTCAGCTGGGCTGGCCCGGGCGGCCGCAGCAGCCGAGCAGGAGGAGCTGGGCCCGACAGGAGGCTGGGAGGTTTAACTGGGCCTGGAGAGGCCGGCCTGAGGGAAGTTCGGGGCCTGGAGAGGCCAGCAAAGGCTGGGCCCGGAAAGGCCGCCCCTCGCGGACGGTAATGAGTGGCCTAGTGAGGCCACTGGGAGGCAGGGAGCAGGGGTTCTGTGCAGCTGCTTTAAAGAAGGTGAGAGGAGCTCTGGCATGGGGAGGCCGCAGTCAGGCCAGAGCTGGGCTGGGAGATCTCGGGCTGGGAGGCAGAGGCTGGGCCTGCAGGCCTCGGGAGGCAGGAGGCTGGGCCCATGGTCCGGGACTGAGGTCGTCTGGGCCTGGAGAGGAGCAGTCAGCCCAGAGACGGAGCGGGCTGGGCCTCAAGAGGCCAGTGTGCAGTAATGAAGCCAGCCTGGAGAGGCTGAGCTGAGGAAGTCTGGCAGCTGGAGAGGCCGAGAGGCAGGAGCTGGGCCGGGCGGAGGCCGACGGGCGACAAGTTAGATTCGCAGGGGCTCTGGAGCAGGAGCGAGCCCTGGAGAGGCCGACTCAAGGCTGGCCTGCAGAGGCCGCCGGAGGAGGAACTGGGCCTGAGAGGCTAGCTGAGGAGGTCTGGGGGCGTGGGAGACTGCTGGAGAGCAGGAGCCGGTCCCAGAGAGGCCACCGTGGGCCCGGGCCAGGACATAAGCATGTGCCCGCCGGAGCCGGGAGCTGAGCCGAGCCGAGTCCAAAGAGGTCGAGGCCGGGCTGGCCCGCCGCAGCCGGAGCACGAGGAGCTGTGCCTGGACGGGAGGCCAGGAGGTCAACTGGGCCTGGAGAGGCCGCCTGAGGAGGTTCACCTGCAGAGGCCGGCCAAAAGTCAAAGGCTGGGTCTGAAAGGGGTCAAGCCCCCGTGACGAATGCGAGCCGGGTCTAGTGAGGCCACGGGGAGGCAGGAGCGGGCTTCGGCGCAGCGCCCAAAGGCAGGAAGAGCTCTGGCCTGGGAGGCCGCTGTCAGGGCGAGAGCTGGGTGTGGAGAGTCCGCTGGGAGTACAGAGGCTGGGCCTGTGCAGGCCTTCGGGAGGCAGGAGGTCAGTCTGGCGAGGGCTGAACGGAAGTCAAGTCCTGGGCCTGAGGAGGTCGCCCAGAGGCGGAGCCGGGCTGGCGTCAAGAGGCCAGAGGCAGGCAGGAGGAGCTGGGCCTGGAGAGGATCACCAGAGTGCAGTCTGGCAGCTGGAGAGGCCGTGAGAGGCAGGGGAGCTGCCCGGGCGAGGGCTTCCACAGGTCGGACGAAGCCCGGGCCTCAGCTGGAGCAGGAGCGAGCTCGGAGAGGCCACACCGAGGCCAGCGTGGCCTGCAGAGGCTGGGAGGGAAGAGCTGGGCCTGGAGAGAGGTTACAGTTCATGGAGACGCTGCCGGAGGGCAGGTGCCGGGCCTGGAGAGGCCACCGTGGGGCTCAAGCTTAGGACGCGGCCAAGGCCGTGTGGGGGGAAAGCGGCCGAGCCCAGTCCAAAGAGCTTGTCGGCAGGCCGGGTGGGCCCGGGCCACAGCCGAGCAGGAGTGAGCTGGGCAACGGATCGGAGGCCGGGAGGCCGCACCGGGGCCTGAGAGGCTGGCCTGAGGAAGTCTGGGCCTGGAGAGGCCGCCAAAAAGGACAAGGCTGGGCCCGGAAAGCCGCTCCCCGTGATCTAATAAGCCGGGCCTAGTGAGGCCACTGGGGAGGCAGGAGCCGGGACTCCAAGAGCTGCCCAAAGGCAGGAGGATCTCTGGCCTGGGGGAGGTCAAAGAAATCAGGCGAGAGCTGGGCGTGGAGAGTCCGCTGGGAGGCAGAGGCTGGGCCTGTGCAGGCCTCGGGAGGCAGGAGGCTGGCCTGGTGAGGCCAACTGGAGGTCAAGTCCTGGGCCTGGAGGAGGTCACTTAGAGGCGTGAGCGTGGACTGGGCCTCAAGAGGCCAGAGGCAGGCAGGAAGAGTTTCGGGCCTGGAGAGGCTGACCTGAGGAAGCCTCGGCAGCTGGAGAGGCCGCAGAGGCAGGAGCTGGGCCGGGCGGAGGCCGACTGGTCGACGAAGTTGATCTCGCAGAGGGCCGGGAGCAGGAGCGAGCCCCGGAGAGGCCGAGATTCGGGAGGCCTGGCGGCCTGCAGAGGCCGACGGGAGGGAGGAGCTGGGCCTGGAGAGGCTGGCTGGAGGAAGCTGGGGGCTGGAGATGCCGGGCCGGAGGGCAGGAGCCGAAGCCCGAGAGGCCACCGTGGGGCCCGGCCAGGGACGCTTAGCCCACAAAGGCCGCTGGAGCGGAGCTGGGCCGGAGCCAAGTCCAAAGAGGCTGTCGTGGAGGCCGGGCTGGGCCCTCAAGGCCGCAGCCGGGAGCAGGAGGAGCTGGGCCCGACGGGAGGCCGGGAGGTGGCCGCACCGGGGCCTGGAGAGAGTCCTGCCTGAGGAAGTTCGGGCCTGGAGAGGCCGCCAAAAGGCAAAGGCTGGGCCCGAGTCCTGCCTCCTGGGTGACGCAATGAGCGGGCCCAGTGAGGTCACGGGGAGGCAGGAGTGGGGCTCATGCAGCTGCCCAAAGGTGTAGAGGAGCTGTTGCCTGGGGAGGCCGTGCAGTCAGGCGAGAGCTGGGCGCGGAGAGCTGGGAGGCAGAGAGGCTGGGCCTGTGCAGGCCTTCGGTGCAGGAAGCAGGAGCGAGTCCTGGAGAGGCCGACACGAGGCCAGCGTGGGCCTGCAGAGGCCGCCGGGAGGAGGAGCTGGGCCTGGAGAGGCTGGCTGGAGGAAGTCTGGGGCGTGGAGACGCCGTCGGAGGGCAGAGCCGGGCCCGGAGAGGCCACCGTGGGGCCCGGCTTCAGGACGTTTGGGGCCTACAAAGGCCGCGGAGCGGGAGCTGGGCTGGAGCCGAGTCCAAAGAGGTTGTCGTGAGGCCGGGACAGGACCTGCGGCCGCAGCCGGGAGCAAGAGGAGCTGGGCCCGGACGGGAGACTGGGAGTCCGCAACTGGGCCTGGAGAGGCCGGCCTGAGGAAGTTCGGGTCCTGGAGAGGCAGCCGAAAGGCAAATGCTGGGCCCGGAAAGGCCGTTCCCCATGACGGAGGAGCGGGGCCTAGTGAGGCCACTGGGAGGCAGGAGCGAGGCCCGGCCCAGCTGCCCAAAGGCAGGAGGAGCTCTGGCCAGGGGAGGCCGCAGTTAGGCGAGAGTTGGGCGTGGAGAGTCCCCTGGCAGAGGCTGGGCCTGTGCAGGCCTTCGGGAGGCAGGAGGCTGGGCCTGGCGAGGCCGACTGGAGGTCAAGTCCTGGGCCTGAGGAGGCCTCCCAGAGGGGTATGCGGGGCTGGGCCTCAAGATGCAAGTGGCAAGCAGGAGGATCTGGGCCTGGAGAGGCTGATCTGAGGAAGTCTGGCAGCTGGAGAGGCCGCGGAGAGGCAGGAGCTGGGCCGGCGGAGGCCGACTGGCCGACGAGTTGGGGCCGCAGGGGCC
>NW_022161278.1:0-2177 GCF_008728515.1 Papio anubis | reverse complement strand
CGTGGGGCCCGGCTTCAGGACGTTTGGGGCCTACAAAGGCCGCGGAGCGGGAGCTGGGCCGGAGCCGAGTCCAAAGAGGTTGTCGTGAGGCCCGGGCAGGGCCTGCGGCCACAGCCGGGAAAAGCGGGAGCTGGGCCCGGAGGGGAGGCCGGGAGGCCGCAACTGGGCCTGGAGAGGCCGGCCTGAGGAAGTTCGGGGCCTGGAGAGGCCGCCAAAAGGCAAAGGCTGGGCCCGGAAAGGCCGTTCCCCGTGACGAATGAGCGGGGCCTAGTGAGGCCACTGGGAGGCAGGAGCGGGGCCCGGCGCAGCTGTCGAAAGGCAGGAGGAGCTCTGGCCTGGGGAGGGCGCCGTCAAGCGAGAGCTGGGCGTGGAGAGTCCGCTGGGAGGCAGAGGCTGGGCCTGTGCAGGCCTCCGGGAGGCAGGAAGCTGGGCCTGGCGAAGCCGACTGGAGGTCAAGTCCTGGGCCTGAGGAGGCCGCCCAGAGGCGTGAGCAGGGCTGGGCCTCAAGAGGTCAGTGGCAGGCAGGAGGAGCTGGGCCTGGAGTGGCTGACCTGAGGAAGTTTGGCAGCTGGACAGGCCGCGGAGAGGCAGGAGCTGGGCCGGCGGAGTCCGACTGGCCGACGAGTTGGGCCCGCAGGGGCCGCCGCGAGCAGGAGCGAGTCCTGGAGAGGCCGACACGAGGCCAGCGTGGGCCTGCAGAGGCCGCCGGGAGGAGGAGCTGGGCCTGGAGAGGCTGGCTGGAGGAAGTCTGGGGCGTGGAGACGCCGTCGGAGGGCCGGAGCCGGGCCCGGAGAGGCCACGCTGGGGCCCGGCTTCAGGACGTGTGGGGCCTACAAAGGCCGCGGAGCGGGAGCTGGGCCGGATCCGAGTCCAAAGAGGTTGTCGTGAGGCCGGGGATGGGCCCGCGGCCGCAGCCCGGAGCAGGAGGAGCTAGGCCCGGACGGGAGGTCGGGAGGCCGCAACTGGGCCTGGAGAGGCCGGCCTGAGGAAGTTCGGGGCCTGGAGAGGCCGCCAAAAGGCAAAGGCTGGGCCCGGAAAGGCCGTTCCCCGTGACGAATGAGCGGGGCCTAGTGAGGCCACTGGGAGGCAAGAGCGGGGCCCGGCGCAGCTGCCCAAAAGCAGGAGGAGCTCTGGCCTGGGGAGGCCGCAGTCAGGCGAGAGCTGGGCGTGGAGAGTCCGCTGGGAGGCAGAGGCTTGGCCTCTGCAGGCCTTCGGGAGGCAGGAGGCTGGGCCTGGCGAGGCCGACTGGAGGTCAAGTCCTGGGCCTGAGGAGGCCTCCCAGAGGGGTATGCGGGGCAGGGCCTCAAGAGGCCAGTGGCAGGCAGGAGGAGCTGGGCCTGGAAAGGCTGACCTGAGGAAGTCTGGCAGCTGGAGAGGCTGCGGAGAGGCAGGAGCTGGGCCGGCGGAGGCCGACTGGCCGACGAGTTGGGCCCGCAGGGGCCGCCCGGAGCAGGAGCGAGCCCTGGAGAGGCCGACTCGAGGCCAGCGTGGGCCTGCAGAGGCCGCCGGGAGGAGGAGCTGGGCCTGGAGAGGCTGGCTGGAGGAAGTCTGGGGTGTGGGGATGCCGTCGGAGGGCAGGAGCCGGGCCCGGAGAGGCCACCGTGGGGCCCGGCTTCAGGACGTTAGGGGCCTACAAAGGCCGCAGAGCGGGAGCTGGGCCGGGGCCCAGGCCAATGAGGTTGTCGTGAGGCCGGGGCTGGGCCCGCGGCTGCAGCCAGGAGCAGGAGGAGCCGGGCCCGGAGAGGCCGGCCTGAGGAAGTTCGGGGCCTGGAGAGGCCGCCAAAAGGCAAAAGCTTGGCCCGGAAAGGCCGTTCCCCGTCACGAATGAGCTGGGCCTAGTGAGGCCAATGGGAGGCAGGAGCGGGGCCCGGCGAAGCTGCCGAAAGGCAGGAGGAGCTCTGGCCTGGGGAGGCCGCAGTCAGGCGAGAGCTGGGCGTGGAGAGTCCCCTGGCAGACAGAGGCTGGGCCTGTGCAGGCCTTCGGGAGGCAGGAGGCTGGTCCTGGTGAGGCCGACTGGAGGTCAAGTCCTGGGCCTGAGGAGGCCGCCCAGAGGCGTGACCGTGGCTGGGCCTCAAGAGACCAGTGGCAGGCAGAAGGAGCTGGGCCTGGAGAGGCTGACCTGAGGAAGTGTGGCAGCTGGAGAGGCCGCGGAGAGGCAGGAGCTGGGCCGGCGGAGG
>NW_022161277.1:0-19195 GCF_008728515.1 Papio anubis | reverse complement strand
GACTATTGGGCAAGGAAAAATGAAAAAAAAAAAATGCTTGCCATTCCACAGGAAAATGAATCAGAATTGATACAAATATATGAGCATCTATTTAATTTACTTCAATTAAAGACATGCAAGTAAAACATACAATTAAATAATCTATCGAAGAGCAGACTCTTATTTCCTCTGTGCTGTCAGAGTTGAAGAAAAACAGCTTGGCAGATGTGTACATTTGTGCAATAGTTTGGGAACACAATTGTGCAACACTAATTAAAACATAGTGCATACCCACTGACCCAGCGCTTCCTCTCCTGGCAATGTATGTCACAAATAATATCAATCAAAAAGCCAAAAATACATATTCAGTGATGACCATTTCAGCATCAGTTTTACTGGTAAGAAATTTAAACATCACAATTTCAACTAAATCAGATTCTTGGAAAAAAATGTATGACACAGAAGTAAATGTACTTCTAGGAAATGACAAAAAATTAGAAGCAAAAAAAAAAAAAAAAAGGAAAATGAAGAGCACAAGGAAAACAAGGAGAGAGAAAAGAAAGAATAATGTTTAAATGAGTAAGCAAATTTAAGGGGAATATATCTAGTTTTGATCAAAGTGTGCTAAAGGTTGTTTCTAGAAAATAAACAAAATTTGGGAAAAAATTGTGTAAGAAGTTAGTTAGGGTGGTTACCTCTAGAAATGAGGTAGGCTTAAACTACTTAGAATGGTTACCTCTAGAAATAAGGCAGACTTAATGGGGAGAAAAAGATGAGTTAAACTCTTTATTCTTTACAGTATTCATTTGTTAACATTATAAACATTTTTTTCTTTAAAGATAAAATATGAGTTAAAACTATTTATTAAGACTTTGCTGAAATAAGGGAGAAGTTTCTATCCTAAGATTAAGTTAAAAAGATGTGGATACTAAATTTTATATGTAGTATTGTCTCAAGAACTTAAAAATTCACATAGACCTGGATGTGGTGGCTCAAACCTACAATCCCAGCACTTTGGAGGCCAATGTGGATGGATAGCTTGAGTCCAAGAGTTCTAGACTAGCCTGGGAGATGTGATGAAGCCTGGGCTCCACAATATAAATATATAAATATTCATATATAATTCATATATATATATATATATGAATTAGCCAGGCGTGGTGGCATCCACCTTTAGTTCCAGCTATTTGAGAGGCTGAGTTGCAAGAGTTCCTTGAGCCTGGGAGGCAGAGGTTGCAATGATCAGAAATCACACCACTGCACTCCAACCTGGGCAATAGCAGGTTGCTATTTTTTAATTCTCAAAAATTAAAAAAAAAAAAAAAAAGTACACATAGAAAAAAGATCAGATCAGAAATCAATAGCCAAACATGTGGCTCGTCATTGAGAGTTACAGAAGACATGAATGTTTTTCTCTTATTTCAATGTTTATGTTTTTATCATTTCCACAATCAGTACTCACAACTTTATAATAAAATATATTTCACCAAAATAGTTAGCTCAGGCTGCCGAAATAAAATACCATAGACCGGGTGACTTAAATGATAGAATTTGTTGTTTCAGTTCTGGAGTCTGGAAGTCTGACGTTAGGGTGCCAACATGGTCTGTTTCTGGTGACTTTCTTTCAGTTTTCAGACAGCCTTCACACTGCGTCCACACAAAGTGAGTGAGGGAAATCTCCCTCTCTCTCTTCCTCTTTTCATAAGGACATCAATCCTACTGCATTAGGACCTTGTCCTTATGACCTCATTTAAATTCAATTCCTCCCAAAAGCCCTATATCTAAATACAGTCACAGAGTACTTCAATATATGAATTTTAGAGGGAAAAATTACATCCATATTTTTCAGACTATACATATAAGTATATAAATTTATTATTAAGACATTATTACCTGCCATGTAGCAGACACTTATAAATTATGGAGATTCAAAGATGAAAAAATACTTTAGTTATACTACCACTGATGAGTTATTATTAAAATATATTAAAGAATGGGAGTAACATAAATCATTTAAATATTAAACAGGTAGGGAGAGAAAAAGAGTTTTTCTAGAAAATAAACATAATGACATGTTGTTCTTCTGAGAGAAAAAAAGATCAAAGTCTACTCAATAAATTTTTATACATAAATAACCATAGGATTAATTTTAAATATACAACTTCACACAGTTCTATCAACAGAGAATATAAAGTTGGCCCTCCAAATCTGTGGATTCCACATCTGTGGATTCAATCAACTCTGGATCAAAAATATTCAAATAATAAATTGTCTCTCTACTGAACATATATAGACCTTTTTCTTGTCGTTATTTCATAACAATACAATATGATAACTATTTACACGGGATTTACATAGTATTAGTTATTACAAGTAATCTAGAGATGATTTAAAGTACACGGAAGGATGTGCATAAGTTATATGCAAATACTGGCATATTGTATATCAGGAACAGGAATATCCTCGAATTTTGGTATCTGAGGGAGGCTGTGGGACCAAACAACTCTACTTAAGCAATGATATTGCATGAAGAATCTGGTTACATAATGGAAATTAAACTGATAAATGACTACATAGAATAAACGTTTATGTACACTTCATGTTGAGTGTTAGGCCTTATCAATGTCATACTATGAAAATTATATTTTCACATTAAACAGTATATTATTGTAACCAGGCCCCTTGAGATTTCAGTACCCCAGAATTATTAGTCATTTACATAATGAAAATTCTGATTAGGCCCTTGCCCACTTTGACATGTTAACCACTCGCTTTTTGTCCAACATCCCTTGTTCCCACAATATACTGATAAACTGCTGATGGACTGTTTTTCTGTCAAGCAGCAGGATATAAATTCAGTGTTATAAAAAACATTTGCGGAAAGAATGAATGTCTTTACAGAAGTCAACCATCTGCTCATGCCCAGAAGTCTGATTGTTCAATGTGTTATCTGAGATTGAAGAAACAGACTTTCCCCTCGGTTCCCTGAGATTCCCCCTCCTTTATTCTCTAGCTGTATAAAAATTCCCCATTTTCTTTTTTAAAGATAATTTGACAGATCTTGTTTTTCCACCTTCTCAGCTTGATCAAATAGAATAAAATTTTGTCTAACTCTAAGCACCTGTGTGTTACCGTCTGGCATCAACTACATATCGGGTACCCTAGTTTGAATTTGGGGTTCTGTATAATTATTCCAAACATAATTGAACAAAGCAAGATTGGCCTCCAAGTGAATATTAGTGTTTTCAGTATTCCTACGTTTCTGACTTCAAACCCAGCGCTGCTTCCAGGAGAAGCAAGTAAAATTTTTGACTACCAAAAAAAAAAGTACAAAAATAAAAATACATATTCAGCTTTCCTAAGGAAAAATGACTAGAATATATTGTACTTTTTCAGTTTTCTTCAATACCGAAATTTGTAATTACTGTATTCATTGAAAATGAATTGATATTGATAAAATGTCTTATTAATATTTTATTAAATTCCAGAACACAAGCCACAAAACATCCAATGTATTGCCTCTCCATATGCTTTGGATTCAATTCTAAGATATTATATATTTAATGTTCACTGCACATGGTCAATGATAATTTTAAGAATATCTAATAAGTAAGGAAGATTATCAGTTAAATATTCTCTTTGAATATAATATTCAATGACTTCACTGAGACAGGATTTTTTGGTTCTAAGGACCTGAGACAAAAGTATACCTAATATTTAAAAAGCTAGAAAAAGATTATTTGCATATTTTATGTAATGCTAACAAAATATGTCATGAAATATTGAGCATTATACTAATACAGCTGAAAGGATTTTACTATTGGAAGATATTGCAAAATGTATGACCTTAAATGAAAACAAAAGATCTATTCTTCCACTCATAAATACGTATATAATGTATAATACATAATACATATTTGTATATATTAACCTACAAATATTATATAGTTATAACACATAAAATATATGTCCAAATTATATCTATTGTATATAAATATGAACATAAGCATCATATTTAACATTTAATATACTTATATTTATATTTATTATAATATGATTTATCATATTTAATAGATTATCAATGATAAATATATTCATAGATTTATAATTTAATGTTTAGAAAATATATAGCTCTATGTTATTAATTATATTCACAGTACATACATATAATATATATTCCTATAATATAGTTGCAATAGAGCAGCTTCAGACAGAAAGCATCTTTAATCCAGATTGAAATAAAAAACACTAGGAATCAAAATGTGCTGGAATAAATATTTTCAGAGGAAGTCAGTTTATGATAGGAAAGAAAGATTAATTTTCTTTAATTTTTGCTTTAGAATAAGGCAAAACATAGATATTATTTTTGCTAGCTTCCCTGTTTTACCATTAAAAACCTATAGTTTGAGAGACTCTGTCAGGGTCACACAGATCATGTCAGACATAAAAATTAAACTCCGGTGTTCTGATTCCTTGGCTTGGTGTACTGGTGTACTGTCTTACTGCCTATTGTAGAGAGTTTAATGAAGTTCTGTTTCACTGAATATCTAGACTAAGCTTTCTGAAAATGAAATGAGCAAGTTAATAAAAAATTAAAATGAGATGAAATGCTGGAGTAGCCAAATTACCTAACAAATATCTGGAATCATTGTTTTGAAAATGCTTAACATTTAAAAGTTAGCTTTCCAGGGAACTCTGGGTGATAGCCCATTTCACCTGTACAAGAATGATATTTTAATATATATCTTTCCTTTGGTGTCTACCTACTTTTGCCTATGTTGTTTCTCATAAGAGAAGATTAAAGATTGTTAAGTAGACCATAAAGTTACTGTATTTTGCAATTTTGAAAAAAATTATAAAATTACTATGTGAGTGTGGAAGATGTAAAAGGAGCATTCCATTAAACATGGCTCTATGCTTCCTCCCAAATTTTTGTATAAATAGGTAGGACTTTTAGCAATAAAAAAGAAAATTAAGCTTTACTTTTTTTTTCTTTTTTTTGAGATGGAGTTTTGTTCTTGTTGCCTAGGCTGGAATGCAATGGCACAATCTCGGCTCACTGCAACCTCCACCTCCCAGGTTCTGCCTCAGCCTCCCGAGTAGCTGGGATTACAGGCATATGCCACCATGTCCAGCCAATATTTTTGTATTTTTAGTAGAGATGGGGTTTCACCATGTTGGCCAGGCTGGTCTCAAACTCCTGACCTCAGGTATTCCATTCGCCTTGGCCTCCCAAAGTGCTGAGATTATAGTCATAAGCCACCATGCTTGGCCTACTAAAGCCTTTTAATGGTTTATCCAAACATTTTATTTTGCAATATTTCAAAATAATAAAATTGAAAGATGTGTACAGCAAACTCATGAAAAATCTTCATCTATTGTCTTAAATTGTTAAAGATTTGCCTCATTTGGGAAGCATTTGTTTCTCATGAGCCCTATTATTGAGATGTGTAAATACAGAGTCCTATGAGAATGTGAACAAAATTCACATCAGCGCAGGATTAAATGATGATGATCTGTCTACATCTGATGAGCCTTCAACCAAAATGAAAACTGATCCATAACCTAATGTACTAAAAATTACAGCTGTGCAGACAAAGAAAGAAGATGGAACAAAAAATGTGTCTGCTAACTTGGCAGCTCCAGCTGTGCTAGGTGACATCTGATCCACACATCTGCCTGCAGCCCATTGAGCAGGCTCATAGAAACTCCAAAATGATGTTAATTATTTGAAAAAAAGCAGCAGGTGTTGAGTGTACATCTAAATTGGAACATTCCTCACGAAGTTTCATTTAACTTCTCAGGCCAACATTTACAAGATTTTTCTCCTAATTGGCAATCACTTGACAATGAGTCTGAGTAGCTCAAGCTGAAAATTTCCTGGGATTCAGTATTCAAGATTGCCTACAGATTGTGGGGAATTGCTGAAGGATGAAGTAACAAAGCATATTGCATTTTTAGTATATCACAGCATCAAGTTATTTCTGGTACATCATTCAAAAATCTAAAAAGAATTAGATCGTTTAGATTCTTTTTAGAACAATAAAAGTCAATTTTTAGTAATTTATAACATATCCAAATATCACTTGACAATTAAAATCTGTGCTCTCTCAAATATTTATGTTTTCTCTCTTGAGGGATTATAAATTCAATGCCTTAGAAAAATTCATGAATAAAAAAGTATGTATAAGAAAAATAATAGAAATATAATTTACAAAAAAATTTATTATAGCATAAAATAATATAGAATGTACTTCTATAACATTAAAGATCATAGTAATTACTAGTAATGTATTTAGATTTCTAATAAGATTTTTTGTAGGTGTCTCACGGGCAAGTGATTTCAATTCAGATCTTAATTTAAGCAGTACAGTTTCATGTCCCTCATACACTTAAAAAAACAAGTCTTTGTAGGAAGCAGAGTAAAAATAATGAAGTTTGAAAACAATTTGTATGTTTTAGTTGTATCAAAGAGCATAGTAAAACGTATACTAAATAGAATTGGGGACCTTGCTTAATTGATTATTCCTGGTTGAGGATTTCAGTAAAAACTATTTCAGAAACAATTTATATACTTCACACAGAATGTGAATGAACATTCTAATATAAACAAGTCACTCCAGAGCAGTGGTTCTTAATACAGTGTCCTTGAATAAAAATTGGGAGATCCATGGATTTGAATAAAAACATGTTATATCTTTATTTTACTTACCTCTAATTAATAATTAGTATTTCCTACCATTATAGAGAAAAAACAACAGTTGCATTAGCAGCACTTGTGATTTTATTCCTAACAGAAATCAGAGAAATGTTCATATAACATGTGATTGTTACAGTAGAAACCTCAAAATATATTTTATATATTAATGACTTTAAAATGACTACAGTTATTATTATACTTACTGCTATATCTTATCATTTAAAATATTTCATACCTTTATTTCAATATATTTGATTTTAAAAACTATTTATATAAGCTGGGCATGGTGGCTCACGCCTGTAATCCCAGCACTTTGAGAGGGTGAGGCAGGCAGATCACGAGGTTAGGAGATTGAGACCATCCTGGCTAACATGGTGAAACCCCATCTCTACTAAAAATACAAAAAATTAGCCGGGCATGGTGGCAGGCACCTGTAGTCCCAGCTACTCAGGAGGCTGAGGCAGGAAAATGGCGTGAACCCGGGAGGCAGAGCTTGCAGTGAGCCAAGATGGCACTACTGCACTCCAGCCTGGGCGACAGAGCGAGACTCCGTTTCAAAAAAATAAATAAATAAAGCTATTTATATAAAATGCTTCATGAATTTTCATGTTATCATTGTGCAAGGGCTATGTTAATCTTCTCTCTATCATTCCAATTTTAGTATATGTCCTGCTGAAGCAAGTATCAATGCCATTTTTTAATATTATATATTATATTTGTTCACTAATATTCTGAGAAACAATATACTTCATCAAACTGACAAAGTGTTCTATAGCATAATACAATTTTGAGATCCCCAGCTCCACTACAGAACTTTCCTCTTTCTCTCATACTCCAAATTTGATACCAACTTGACTTGTCCTCTGTACTTTCAGACTGTATCTCAAATCCATCAACTTCAACTAGTTTTAATCATTTCCACTACTACTGCCTTAGGTCAAACACTTGTATTGGCACTACCGCAACAGCATTGTTATCAATCTTCTTGCTTCCATCCTTGATTTCTATAGCAATTCAATCTCAGCTAGGGGTGATTGTGACCCTCTACTTGCCAAGGACATTTAACAAATCTTTAGACTTTTTTGGTTGTCAAATGTACTGGGGTGCTACTACTGTCAATTAAGTAGAAGCTAGAGATACTGTTAAACACCATACAATGCATAAACCCTATCTACACAACAAAAATTTACCCGGTCAAATGTCAGTAGTGCCTAACTCAAGGAACCCTGCTCTATAGTCTTCTCCACATAATGATCATAGTAATATTCTTTAAAAAAATAAAATAAAAAACCCACCAAAACCAAAAAAATGAAATGCAAGGCAAATCGGTTTCCATCCTTTCATAAATCCCTTTCCGCAGATTCCCATAACATTTACAAGAAAATCCGTTACTCCTGTGTCCTACAAAGTCTTCCATGTCCTAACCCCTGACTATGTCTCTGAATTTCTCTCTGCACTCAACTTTGATCCAGCTACACTAGCCGTCCTTCTGATTCTAAGAGACCCCATGCTTTTTCTTCACTTAGAGACATTTGATACCTAAATTATAGAATTTAAAATATTCTACTCCCGGATTATTGTTTTGACTTACTCATTTCTTTTGGGTATCAAAAGTCACCCCTCCTAAAACAATAGCTCAGGATGACCTAGGAAACCTAGAATGCTGTTGTAGTCCAGACAGTTCTTCTGTGAACACGTTCAGTCCACGATCATCTTAATCTATTTTCAGAGATTGAGACTGTTTGAAGCTGACCTGCTGACCCTAAGAGGGTTCAACTGGTTCATAGTTACTCCTAAAGTGTAACCTATTATAAGTCCAATCCAGAGTAAGGATGGTCCATCATCAGGCTTTTCTACTAGGATGACATGGCCTTGCATGGCTGCAAAAAGCCCAGTTTAATCTTTTAAATCTCAGCTATCCTATCTCTAACTTAGTATACCAAGAGATATTATACTCTGGCTTAACTCTACAAGTGATATAGTTTGGATCTATGTCCCCACCCAAATCTCATGTTAAATTGTAATCCCCAGTATTACAAGTGAGGCCTAGTGGGAAGTGATTAAATTATGGGGGTCAATTCCTCATTAATGGTTTAGTACCATTTGCTTGGTTCAGTCTTCACCACAGTGAGTGACTTGTCATGAGATCTGGCTGTTTAAAACTATGTAGCATGTCAATCTCTCTATCTTACTACTGCTTTCTCTGTGCGATATGCCTGCTTCTCCTTTGCCTTCGGCCGTGATGGTAAGCTTCCTAAGGCCTCCCAAAAAGCATATACTGACATTATGCCTCACAGCGTGAAGCACTGTGAGCCAATTAAACCTCTTTTCTTACTAATTATTCAGTCTCAGGTATTTCTTTATAGCAATGCAAAAATGGCATAATATATCAGAATTAATAATAAAGGGAAAAGCCTGAAGTAGGAGGAAAAAACAGCTATAAAACTGATATTATGATCCAAATATTCTTGATACAACTAGCAGGAATAATGATCATGGTAATAAGAATGAGAAGGAATGTTTTTGAACAGAACACTGACTGAGTCTTTATATGTGAATACAATAAATTAATAAAAAAGAGGTCAATGTAAGTGATTAGATTTGAAAGACCTAGAGTATAACATTCATAGAAAGGGTAGAAACATTCATAGAGAAGGTACATTTTTTAGTAGAATTGGTTTGCCCTATTTATTTGATAATTCATTCAATCAATGTGTGTGTGTGTGTGTGTGTGTGTGTGTGTTTAATACCTGCTATATGCCAACCTTTAATCAGTGTGGATTGCAATCATGATTAAGGGAAGATCCTGCCCTTCAAGTATGCAAATTCTACTGGGAAAGACAGAAAAGTTAATAGAAAATTAAAATGCAGTGTATAAGGTGGTACAATAAGGATGAGTATGAAATATCACAGAGGAGGAGCAATTATCTCAGGAAAAAGACCTGAAGGATGAGCAGAAGTTAACTGGGAGGTAATAGGCCCTGTTTGATGATTGCAGAGAAGGAAGCATTTTAGCCCTAGGGAGCAGAAAATGTTGTTGACATCAGGGATTTTAGGTAAGCACAAGTCACTCAGCATGTATAAGAACTATTGTTACCAAAATACCTGAGGTTTGGTCTAGGTCCTGCTGCTCATGGCACAGAAAGCTAATCACTGAGACAGCAATTATTGCCAAGGAAGAAGGGATTAATTGGGTGCTGCAGCCAAGGAGATGTGAGATCCGTCTCAAATCCATCTTCCTAATTGACTCAAAGAAGAAGCTTATATTGCAGAGAAGAAATCTAACAATGTGTAAGAAAACAGGAACCAGAGAGGGGCAAGGAAGCATTTATGATGAAGGATGGGTCTAGCAGCTCATTGTCTAGATGGGATCTGGTGAATTTCACTTCTTTGATGTCTTTTGTGAGAGGTCTGATGCTCATTTCCTGAGGAAGAAACTCAGAAAAAACAAATGTAAATTTCAAGGTTTAAGGCCCTATTTCTATGTTTATTTAAAAACACTGTTTATGGGATTATTGGATTTGTTTCACTATGATATGAGGTAAATAATAATAATAGAAAAAAGCAGGTTAAAAATCTTGTTTTGAGAAAGCAAAGCAAGATGACCAAATAGAACTCTCCAGCAATCACTCTCCCTGCAGAAACACCAAATTGAACAACTATCTACACAATGAAGCACCTTCATAAGAGCCAAAAATCAGGTGAGGACCACAGTATCTGTTTTTAACATCATATCAAAAAAAGAGAGACCCTGAGGAGGGTAGGAAAGACAGTCTGGCATTGCTTACACCACCTTCCCCCACCTCTCAGTAGTATGTGTGGGGACAGAATCTGTGTGCTTGGGGGATGGAGACTGAAGTGGGTATGGGACTTTTTATTGAAACTCAGTGCTGCCCTGTCACAGCAGAACATGACATAGGGCAGAATTCTGCCAATGCCTACAGAGGGAGCATTTAGAATAACACAACCCAGAGAAATATACTCCTCTGCTCCACTAGTAAAGACCTGAGTTCAGGCTGGCCCCACTAGAGAGCTAAAGTGCGATGCAGTCATAAGTAGATTTGAAAGGCAATCAGACCACAGGGACTACAGTCCTTGGACAAGTCCTGGTGCTGTGTTCGTCTTGGAGCCAGTGGACTTGAGTTTCACACAACTCAGTGAGACACAGCTGTGACAGCCAAGAGAGAGCTTGCATCACCCCTCCCTTAACTACAGACAGTGCAGCTCTCAAAAAGACTCCTATCATTTGTGGAAAGGAGAGGAAAGAGGAAAGAGAACTTTTCCTGTCACCTATGGGTACCACTCAACCATAGTAAAGCATCAAGCAAATTTCTGAAGCCCCCAATTCTAGGCCCTTGCGCCTATATCACATTTTCAGATACCCGCCCTCCACACACACCCCAGCCTCTCCCTACCCTGCCCCGAACCAAAGGAGAAACTGTAGCCCTCAAGAGAAAGATGCTGTCCTGGTAGGATGCACCAACTGCTGAGTAAAGAGCCTGTGGACCTTGAAAAATCATTAGCGGTAGCCAGGCAGTAGTCATCATGAGCCTTGGGTGAGACCCAAGCCTGTGTCTACTGTGCAGGCTTAAGGTGTGATCTAGCACAGTCCTAGCTGTGGTGGCCACAGGAGTGCTAGCATCACCCCTCCAACAAAACCAGACAGCCCATCATGGAGATGGAGACTCCTTCCGTTTGGGGGAAATTGAAGAAAGAAAATGAGAGACTTTGCCTGGTAATCCAGATAATTCTCCTGGATCTAACCCAAGCCCACCAAGGCAGTAAGTACCTCTATGAGTCTGCAGCAGTCACATTGTTACTGGGCTTAGGGTGCTCCCTAGAACAGATACAGCTGCAGTGACCAAAGACACGATTCACAAACTTAAATTCCCAAATATCTAAAAGGCCTTCTTAAAAACCATGGGTACAAACAAGCCCAGACAATGAAGATTAAAATGAATGCCTGTTTAAACTATTTAATGCCCAGATATCAACAAATATCCACAAGCATCAAAAATATCCAGGAAAACATGACTTCACCAAAGGAAGCAAATAAGAAACCAGTGATGAATTTTGGAATGACAAAGATATGTGATATTTCAGACAAACAAATAAAAACAGTTATTTTGAGAAAATTCAATGAACTGCATAACACAGAGAAGAAATTCAGAATCCTGTCTCAGAGAGATTTAACAGAGATTAAAATAATAATAAAAAAGGAGAATTTCTGAAGCTGAAAAAAAAATAAAATGAAACTGAAAAATACATCAGAGCCTCTCAATAGCACAACTGATCAAGCAGAAGAAATAATTAGTAAGATTGAAGATAGGCTATATAAAAGTACACAGTCAGAGAAGGACAAAAAGAAGAAAAAAGAAGGAAGCATGCCTACAAGATCTAAAAAGTAATGCTAAATTAAAAAATTAAAGTTATTGGTCTTAACGAGAAGGTAGAAAAAGAGACTGGAGTAGAACATTTATTCCAAGAAATAACAACTAGTACTTTTTAAATCTAGAGAAAGACATCAATATTAAGTCACAAGAAAGTAACAGAATGCCAAGCAGATTTAATCCAAACAAAACCAATTAAAGACATTTAATACTCAAATACCCAAAGGTCAAGTGAAAGAAAGTTTCTAAAAGCAACAAGAGAAAAGAAAGAAATAACACATAACAGAGCTTCAATACTTCTGACAGCAGACTTCTCAGTGGAAATATAACAGGCCAAGAGAGTGTCATGACATATTTAAAGTGCTGAAGAAACACAATTTTTTTCCTAGAATATTATATCCACTGAAAATATTATTGAAATATGGAGAAAAAATTAAGGTTTCCAGACCAAAAAAAGCTGAGTGATTTTTTCAACACCAGATATTTCCTACAAAAAAAATGCTAAAGAAAGTTTTTCAATCTGAGAGAAAAAGACATTAAAGAGCAATAAGCAATCATCTGAAGGTACAAAACTCAAAGGTAACAGTAAGTACACAAATACAGAATTCTCTAACTATAATTTAGTGTGTAAACCACTCATATCGTGAGTAGGAAAACTAAAAGAAAAACCTATCAAAATAGTAGCTACAACTTTGTAAAGGGATCGATAGTATAAAAAGACAAAAAAATAAATAAATAAATAGAAGAAACAACTGAAAGTTAAAAAGCAAGGAGTAATGGAGTTTAACTGAGTTTTTATTAGTTTTCTCTTCGCTTTTTGTTTTATAATCAGAGTTAAAGAATCATCAGTTTAAAATACTTGGTTATGTTATTTGCAAGCTTCATAGTAATCTGAAATCAAAACACCTACAACAGATACACACATACACACAAGCAAGAAATAACAACATACTACCAGAGAATATCAGGGAGGCTCAGGCCACAGCGGAGCCCACCGCAGATGGGCTTGGGCAAGGCGGCTGCAGGTCCCAAGCCCTGCCCTGTGGAGAGGTGGCTGAGGTCCCCCGAGAATTTGAGCCGATGAGGGCAGGTCGGCAGTGCTGGGGGACCTGGCACAGCCTCCACAGCTGCTGGCCCAGGTGCTAAGCCCTTCACTGCCTGGGGCCGGAGGCGCCAGCCGGCCACTCTGAGTGCGGAGTCTGTCAAGCCCGTGCCCATCCAGAACTCGAACTGGCCTGCGAGCGCCGCATGCAGCCCCGATTCCCACCTGGGCCTCTCCCTCCACACCTTCCTGCAAGCAGACGGAGCAGGCTCCAGCTTCAGCCAGCCCAGAGAGGGGCTCCCACAGTGCAGCAGCGGGCTGAAGGGCTCCTCAAGTGTGGTCTGAGTGGACACTGAGGCTGAGGAGGTGTGGAGAGCGAGGGCTGCTAGCACGTTGTCACCTCTCAATATGATCTGACTGTGTCCCCACCCAAATTTCATGTTGAATTGTAATTTCCAGTACTGGAAGAGGGGGCCTTGTGGGAGGTGATTGAATCATGGGGGCAGATTTCCCCCTTGCTGTTCTTGTCATAGAGTTCTAGTGAAGTCTGGTTGTTTGAAAGTGTAGCACTTCCTCTTTCTTCTTCTCTCTCTCTCTCCCCGTCCTGCTGACCATCTGAAGATACGCATTGCTTCCCCTTTGCCTTCTGCCATGCCATGATTGTAAGCTTTCTGAGGCCTCCCCAGCCATGCCTCCTGTACAGCCTGTGTAACTGTGAGTCATTTAAACCTCTTTTCTTCATAAATTGCTCAGTCCCAAGTAGTTCTTTATAGCAGTGTGAGAACAAGCAAATACGCTCACTTTCAGCATTGAATAGATCAATCAAACAGAAAGTAAACAAAGAAACATTGGACTTAATCTGAACTATACAACCAAATAAATCTAATAGATATTTACTAATAGATATCAACAGCTATAGAACACATATTCTTTTCCTCAACACTTGGATAATTTTCAATGATAGGCCATTTGATAGGCCATAAAACAAGTCTTAAAATGTTTTTTACAAACAAAATCCTATCAAGTATCTGCTCTAACTGAAATATAATAAAACTAGAAATCAGTGACAAGAGAAACATTGGAAACTATACAAATACATGAAAATTAAACAATATACTGCTAAATGGCCAATGGCTCAATAAAGAAATAAAGAAGATAGTTATAATGTTCTTGAAACAACTATGAATGAAAATACAAGATACCAAATCTATAGGAGATAGCAAAAACAGCATTAAAATAAAAGCATATAGCAATAAGCACCTACATCAAAAAGTAGAAAAATTTCAAGTAAACAAGCCAAAGACGTTGCTTAAAGAATTAGAAAAGCAAGAACAAGCCAAATTCTTAATTAGAAGAAGGAAAGAAATAATAAATATTGGAGAATAAATAAATGAAATTGAAACAAAAAAGTCAGTAAAATGAAAAGTTGGTTTTTTGAAAAAAAAAAAAAGAAAAAAAAGAAATACCTTTAGCCAAACTATGATAAAAACAGAGAAGACCCAAATAAATAAAATTAGAGGTGAAAAAGGAGACATTACCACAGACCACAGAAACTTACAGGTTTATTAGAGATTACTATAGGCAACTATTTGGGGAAAAAAAAGGGAAAAACCTAGAAGAAATGAACAAAGTCTTTGACACATACAACATATCAAGATTGAATCATAAAGAAATTCAAAATGTACAACACGAATAACAAGCAATGATATTAAAGCTATAATAAAAAGACTCCTGTTAAAGAAAAGCCAGACCTGATGGCTTCACTGCTAAAGTTCACCAAATCTTTAAAGAAGGATTAATGCTAATCCTATTCAAACTATTCCAAAAAATTAAGGATAAAATACTTCCAAACTCATTCCATGAGGTCAGTATTACCCCCAAACTAAAATCAGACAGACACCTCAGAAAAAGAAAGTTAAGGCCAATATATCTGATGAAAATAGATGCACAAAATCTCAACAAAATTCTCAGCAAACCATTTAAAACACATTAAAAAGATCGTTTATTATGACCAAGTGGAATTCATCCCAGGGATGCAAAGATGGTTCAACATGCACGAATCAATCAATGTGATATACCATACACACGTAGACCAATGGAACAGAATAGCGAGCCCAGGAACAAATTTACATGTCTACAGTGGACTCATTTTCAATGAAGATGCCAAAAGCATACATTGGGGAAAGGATAGTTTTTTGAGTTAATGATGCTGGGAAAACTGGAATCCATATGCATAATATGCATATATACTGGCATATAGAGAATGAAGGATAAAAAACATTCAATTATTTCAACTGATGCTGGAGAAACATTCAATAAAATTCAACATCCTTTTGTGATAAAAACTCTAAAAACTGGGTATAAAAGGAACATACCTCAACACAAGAAAATCAGTCTATAACATATCCACAGCTAGTATCATATTGAATGAGAAAAAAGACTTTCCTCTAAGATCTGGAAGAAGACAAGGATGCCCACATTCAGCAATGTCATTTAATCTAATACTAGAAGTTCTGGCTAGAGCAAAATTAATAAAAGAAAGAAAGAAAGAAAGGGCATCCAAATGGGAAAAGTAGAAATTGTATTACACTTGTTTGCAGATGATATGATTTTATATTTGGAAAAACGTAGTGACTTCTCCAAAAAACTATTAGAACTAGGAAACTAATTCAGTAAACTTATAGAATACAAAATCCATCCAACATGGATGAAACTGGAGAACATTATGTTAAATAAATTAAACCAGGCACAGAAACAAAAATTGTACATGTTCTCACTCATACATGGGAATTAATAATTAAAACAATTGAACTCATGGAGATAGAGAATAGAATGATGGCTACCAGAGGCTGAGAAGGCTATTGGGGCCAGGGGAACATGGGATGGTTAATGAATGAAAAAATATAGGTTAAATGAATAAAATCTTGTATTTGATAGCACAAGATCTCTATAGTCAATGATAACTTATTGTATATTTTAAAATAAGAGTGAAATTGCAATGTTTCTAACATGAATAAATGATAAATGCTTGAGGTAATGAATACCTCCATTACCCTGATGTGATTATTACATATTGTATGACTGCATGAAAGTATTACATGTACCCTGCAAATAAAAACACCTGTTATGCACTTATAATAATTTTTAAAAATGCACGTTTTAAAAAAATATGCTTGGATTTAATTTTGATGACTGAAATAATTTGTTTTGGTATATGCCATTACCTAACCAAAAGTAAATAAGTAATTGTCCTACAAAGATAAGATAGCCCTTTAGCAATAGTAAGTTTTTGATATTAATGGATTTATCATTCTCATTTTGAGATGAGCTACTCAACCTGAAGTCTGAATAGAAACCATAAGTAGTTATAAGAAATTATTGTACATTTGCCTTTATGACTTGGCAAAATGAATGTGGACTTTTGAACCCAACAAATTGTTGCTAAAATCTCAGCTCTACTTCTCCTATATTTGAATGTGAGCAAACCATTTAGTCTTCCAAACTTGGGTATAATTTCTAACTAGACTATCTTACTAATGGTTATACCATAGAAAGAACTAAATGAGAGGGTTCCTGACAACTAAGGAACATTGAAAAATTACAGATTCAAAAGTCAGCCTCTGAGGCTTCTAAGATAATAAATGAAAGAAATTTTTAAAAGTTAAAGGGAAAAAAGTCATTTTGAAGAGCTAGCACTAGTCACTAAATTTCACACAATGAATCCTGACATTGTAAACTATATGTTTTCTCTCGGGATTTCACAAATGGCACATAAACTTAGCAAGGGGTCATTGTCTCTGCACTCATTTTCTGATGCTCTGCCTTTGAAAGTGTAATATTGCATCTGCCACTTCATCAATTTTTTATACTATTATCTTTTAAAATGCCCTTTTAAATATCTTCAATCTAAGATTATGACCTCTAGTCCCTGAATGTTTAACAATAATTTGCAATTCAACACTCTCAATTCATTTCTAGATCATAATCCAAAACAGCCTCTCTGCCTCTAATTATTCCAGAAACAACAATAGAGAAAAGACATAATAGTGATATCATCATTTGAAAACATAGCACCACTGCCATTTCCCAAATCCCTAGTTCAGGTGCTCCAGGTAACTGTAATCAAGTATACTTAGACTTCTAATCATTTGAATATACTTAATAAAGTATCATTGTTTTTCTTTACAATTAGGGTTCCTTTTGACATAACTGAGTTAAAGGACTTAGCATTGTAGTATATTAACTGAAATAAAGTACAACATAAAATAAAAACCTTAAAAATTATTTTCATAATTTATTGTTACTGCCCTTAACAATGAAACAAGTTCAAATACATTAAATACATTATATTTTGTAGGAAATTAGCTTTTAACTTTTATATATACTTTTTACTGTTTAGACTTATTTTATTTTTATTAGAGTATACATATATATATGTGGAATATATTAAAGCTGAGGTCACAGAATCACCTGCAGTTAAACAAAAATGTGTATTTCTTTATTTCACTATAAAAAATAATTTGGGGCCGGGCGCGGTGGCTCAAGCCTGTAATCCCAGCACTTTGGGAGGCCGAGACGGGCGGATCATGAGATCAGGAGGTCGAGACCATACTGGCTAACACAGTGAAACCCCGTCTCTACTAAAAATTCAAAAACTTAGCCGGGCGAGGTGGCAGGCGCCTGTAGTCCCAGCTACTCGGGAGGCTGAGGCAGGAGAATGGCGTAAACCCGGGAGGCGGAGCTTGCAGTGAGCTGAGATCCGGCCACTGCACTCCAGCCCGGGTGACAGAGCGAGACTCCGTCTCAAAAAAAAAAAAAATAATAATAATAATAATAATTTGGAGGGGGTGGAGCAAGATGGCCGAATAGGAACAGCTCCAGTCTCCAGCTCCCAGCGTGAGCGACACAGAAGATGGGTGATTTCTGCATTTTCAACTGAGGTGCCGGGTTCATCTCACTAGGGAGTGAAGGACAATCGGTGCTGGTCAGCTGTTGCAGCCCGACCAGCGAGAGCTGAAGCAGGTTGAGGCATCGCCTCACCTGGGAAGTACAAGGGGGAAGGGAATCCCTTGTCCTAGACAGGGGAACTGAGACACACAACACCTGGAAATTCGGATAACTCCCACCCCAATACTGCGCTTTACCAAGGGTCTTAGCAAACGGCACAGCAGGAGATTATATCCCACACCTGGCCGGGAAGGTCCCATGCCCACAGAGCCTCCCTCATTGCTAGCACAGCAGTCTGATGTCAAACGGCAAGGCAGCAGCGAGGCTAGGGGAGGGGCACCCGCCATTGCTTAGGCTTAAGTAGGTAAACAAAGCTGCTGGGAAGCTTGAACTGGGTGGAGCTCACAGCAGCTCAAGGAGGCCTGTCTGTCTCTGTGTACTCCACCTCTGGGGATAGGGCACAGCTAAACAACAACAAAAAAGGCAGCAAAAACCTCTGCAGATGCAAATGACCCTGTCTGACAGCTTTGAAGAGAGCAGTGGATCTCCCAACACGGAGGTTGAGATCTGAGAATGGACAGACTGCCTACTCAAGTGGGTCCCTGATCCCTGAGTAGCCTAACTGGGAGACATCCCCCACTAGGGGCAGACTGACACCCCACACCTCACACGGTGTGGTACACCCCTGAGATGAAGCTTCCAAAGCAAGAATCAGACAGGTGCACTCACTGTTCAGCAATATTCTATCCTCTACAGCCTCTGCTGCTGATACCCAGGCAAACAGGGTCTGGAGTGGACCTCCGGCAATCTCCAACAGATCTACAGCTGAGGGTCTTGACTGTTAGAAGGAAAACTAACAAACAGGAAGGACACCCACACCAAAACCCCATCAGTATGTCACCATCATCAAAGACCAGAGGCAGATAAAACCACAAAAATGGGGAAAAAGCAGGGCAGAAAAGCTGGAAATTCAAAAAATAAGAGCGCATCTCCCCCTCCAAAGGAATGCAGCTCATGGTCAGCAACAGATCAAAGCTGGACGGAGAATGACTTTGACGAGTTGAGAGAAGAAGGCTGCAGTCAATCAAATTTCTCAGAGCTAAAGGAAGAATTACGTACCCAGCAAAAAGAAACTAA